>NC_056744.1:1743337967-1743345467 GCF_019279795.1 Protopterus annectens | reverse complement strand
CATTGAGTTCATGAAGCACACAGCCGGGACACCATCCGGTCCCATGGATGCTGTGTTTTTGCCTTATGAGGGCAGTTCTCACCTGGGCGTTGGAGATGTTTGGGGGCTACAATCCTCTGAATAGATATCTCTCCTTTGGGGAGATGGGGAGAAGTTTGCACTGAACCTGTCAGCCAGTATGTTAGCAATGTGTGTAGGTTCAGTAATTTTCACATCATTTTGAACTAATTCTGAGCATATCTGGGAGTTTCCTCCTAGGTTTCTAACATAGCTAAAGAATGCCTTATGATTGTCTTTAGAGTCCTTGGCGATTGTTCTCTCAAAATTTGCCTTGGATGATTTTATGAGAGCTCTTAGTTTTTACTTATAATGATCAAAGGTGTCTTACCTTTCAAGGATTTTGCTCTATCTTGTAGTAGCTTCCTCCTTTTGTTGTAGAGCTTGTTTATGGCTGGGGTCCACCAGACTGGACGCTTGCCTTTGGTACAGAGAGTCTTAGTTTTGTTTGGGATTGCCTGATCCATGCAGTCCTGTAGGTGCTGGTAGAAGGCATTTGTAAGTGATTCAGCGGTTTGAGTAATGTTTACCACTGGCTCAGGGGCCTTAAAGGGGACCACACTAGTTTTAGAAGTGTGAAATCGGCTTTTGAGAAGTTTTTCACTGTGGTCTTTTTGTTTCAGGTGGGGCGGGATGAGGACCACCAGCGAGATTAGTTTATGATCTGATCTGACCAGTGAGGGGTATACGGTCGGTGTTGAACATTTTGATCCCATGTTCATGATGATGAGATCAAGTATGTTTTCTCCTCTTGTGGGGATGGTGACTAGTTGTTCCATGGCATTTGAGTTTATGAACTCCAGGAATCTTTGGGTTAGAGTGTTCGGGCTTGAGTAGTGTTCCCAGTCTATATTAGGGTAGTTGAAGTCACCTAGTATGATGGTGTTTGAGATACATTTATCCCTCCAATGTTTTCAGGAAGGCCATGTGAGTTTCCTGAGTTTGAGAGGGTGGCCTGTAACATGCTACAAATTGCAGAGCAGTCTTGCCTATGGTTAATTGCACCTGGATGGTCTCCGATGCATCGTGCATTGCCACCAACCTTGAAGTGTGGGTGTCCTTTATGAATATGGACACCCCCCCTCCTTTCTTGGTGTTGTCCGGATTTTGGGGCCGGAACGCATGATATGAGGTGAAACCTGTTAGTGCTGGGGTGCTCTCAGGAGCCTTGAACCAGGTTTCTGTCACAGCACAGACATCGATGTTCTCCATATTGAGAAGGGCCTCGAGTGTGTGCATCTTATATATATATATATATATATATATATATATGTGTGTGTGTGTGTGTGTATATATATACATATAAATATATATATATATATGTGTGTGTGTATGTGTGTTTGTGTATATATATGTATATATATATATATATATATATATATATATATAAATATATATATATATATATATATATATATATATATATGTATGTATATATATATATATCTATATATATATATATATATATATATATATATATATATATATATATATATATATATATATATATATATATATATATATATATATGTGTGTGTGTGTGTGTGTGTGTGTGTGTGTGTGTGTGTATATATATATATAGATATATATATATATATATATATATGTATATATATATATATATATATATATATATATATATATATATATATATATGTATATATATGTATATATATATATATATATGTATGTATATGTATATATATATATATGTATATATATATATATATATATATGTATGTATATGTATAGATATATGCAAAAAATTCCCAGGAGCCGTATATCAAGATAGAACACTGGCATTGCTGCCACCAAACCACTGAAACGTATGATGAACACAGTCACAGGTAGAGATGGTAAAACATATAAAATTAATCCATATCTCTTCCAAAAAACATTTCAAATACATAAGGCCCTCATCATTAGGTATACAAGTGAACAAGGACACAACATCCATTGTGACAAACAAAATATTTTCTAGCTTTGTTACACCCTTCATGCCTACATACAATAAGATTAAGATAATTGCATATTGCTTGTCTAGGTATGTCATTAACTATTATAGTTTTAAAAGTTTCTGTCAGGAAACAATGCTGTTGAGCTTATACATCTTTGCAATAGCTCAGTTGTTATGATTTTATCATTTTATTGCACATTTCAAGAAGTGTCTTGTTGATGTATTTTAGTATTTTTTATAATTTTTTATAACATTATACTTTTGTTTTTTGCAGTATATGTAGTCCACATGCATATATTTTCTAATACCTCTTTAAATGATTTGGTGGAAGCAAGTTTAATTTTCACATGACATTTTCTTTTGTCTTAATTGGATGTGAGCAGATACTACTTGGTTTAAAAGCAACTCCAGTTACATTGTTTCTTGTTTGTCTGATGAAGCGGTGATATTAACCGCAAAAGCGCTTACTTTTATTAAATAAAGTTGTTTTATCGTATGCAAGCTGCTTTTATTCGCTGCTGAATCAATTTGAATTGAACTACTTGATGCTGGATTAATTTTATATGTTTTACCATCTCTACCTGTGACTGTGTTCATCATACGTTTGACTGGTTTGGTGGCAGCAACGCCAGTGTTCTATCTTGATATACGGCTCCTGGGAATTTTTTGCATTTTTCCTTGGGATTTTGGTTTGTTTCGTCGTTTTAATAGGGGCATATGGAAGGAGCCGGCAATGTTGCTGAATCGTCAGCGATTCCAGCTGTACTAATGAATACGAGGCTGAGGAAACTTCTTGATTACACGAGCAATCCGCTCATAGGCTCTGTGGACCTCACTAACACCAATATGGACAATAGAGGTACTGACAATGATATTATTATTAAAAATTTGAAAAGAGATGTTGAAAATGATTTATACAAGTTTAAAAGGCTGAGGGCACAACACTTCCACATGGAAGCATGCCTAAGTGAGGGGCTAATACCCCGAGGCCTTCGGATATTGACAATGCCTACATATGGGAACACCTTCCCTACGCTGCTTGCCAAATGGCAGCAGATTAATTTACGTGCTAGTAGGGAATATATACAATTACTAATAGACTTCTTTAGACCTACTGAAAATGAACTTAAGAACAAGATTTTTGATTGTCAAGGGAAGTTAATAGAGTTATGTGGCATTGATGAAACGGATTTGTATATGCACGAACTGTTAGATCGAGTTATGCGATATGAAAGCAATCTTTTAGCCAATAAACGCAAGAAACTATCCAGGGATGCTATAGACTTTGCATACAATAATGTTTTTGTGTGGCTCAGGGCCAATAACAATAGAAACAGATCTGCTACACAGCATAACAACCATACTAGACGTGTACCTCAATCTGCTGACCAGGTCAGTTCTATGTCTAGAGTTATGAATGTTCAACATGATCTTGTAGAGGCCATGGTTGCTGTTCCATCTCATCTACCAGGGGCGATACAAGAGGCCAGCATCTCTAATCCACCTCTCCAGGAAGGGAGTAGGGTGGATGGCCATGATAAAATTGGCAATGCTTCAGTACTCAGTGAGGTTACATCACCGCTAGCCACTGGATCGGTGTATACCACACCTAGTGAGGGCTTTGGTGAACTTGTTCAACCTTCCATTGGGAAGAATTCAGTGGGTCCAGTTCTTCTCACAGTCTCTCCAACACAGTGAGAAGAAAAATACAGCTAGAGAATCAGAGCAATGTGGATTTTCCCTTGCCCATTTGGGCAGGGAGAAAAAGGTCCTTGGACATGGATATCGACAGAGGAGCGAAGAGGAAGGAATATCCACAGGTTCAACAACAACGGACATTGTCAAAGTTTTGGAATCAAAATGTTTAGTTTGTAACATTTTGCAATATTCTCTAAGTGCCTCTGAGATTGCTGTCCTTAATAGAGATCTGTCTTTTATTCCTACGCTGCTGAAACCCTTACAAATGCCTTCTATGAGCACCTCCAGGAATGTATGGATCAAGCAATCCCAAATTAAAATCAAGACCCTTTCCACCAAAGGCAGGCACTCAGTCTGGTGGACCCCAGCCATAAACAAACTCTACAACAAGAGGAGAAAGCTACTACATGACAGAGCAAAATCCCTAAAAGGGAAGGCATCTCTGATCAATACTAGCAAAAAACTACGATCACTCATAAAATCATCCAAGGCCAACTTTGAGAGAAAAATCGCTAATGACACAAAAGACAATCATAAAGCCTTCTTTAGCTATGTTAGAAACCTGGGTGGAAACTCCCAGATATGCTCAGAATTAGTCCAAAATGATAAAAAAATCACTGAACCCACAGACATTGCCAACATACTGGCAGACAGGTTCAGTGCAAATTTCTCCCCTCCCCCAAAAGGAGAAATATCTATCCCACCAGAGTCTAGCCTCCCAAACATCTCAGATGCCCATGTGAGAGCTGCTCTCTCTAAAGCAAAAAACACAGCATCAATGGGACTGGACGGTGTCCCCGGCTGTGTGCTACATGAACTCAATGAGGAACTAAACCCACACATAAGGCTGCTGTTTAAACTTAGCCTTACTACAGGATACGTACCCAAAGAATGGCGTACGGCAACTGTGGTCCCACTCCACAAAGGCGGTGCTTCTACGGACCCTGGAAATTACCGCCCCATAAGCTTGACAAGCCTTGTCTGCAAAGCTATGGAGAGGATCATAACGGAACTCATAAATAAAGACATTGGGGACCTACAGACACTGGATCCTACCCAATTTGGCTTTGTCAAGGGCAGATCCTGCCTCTTGAACGTGTTCGACTTTTTCGAGACAGTCACTAAGGCCATTGATGAGGGTAAGGCAGTTCACACAGCCTACCTTGACCTAGTAAAAGCATTCGACACAATACCCCACTCGGGCATCATAGAAAAGCTCACCAGCTTAGATGTAAACCCATATGTCACAAGATGGGTTGCCAACTGGCTCAAGGACAGAACACACAGGGTTAGAGTTGCTGGTGCCATGTCAGACTCTAAGCCGGTCACGAGCGGTGTCCCACAGGGCTCAGTCCTGGGCCCCCACTTGTTCGGCATTTATTTTCTGAAGTGTAGACAAACATAGGGGATTGTGGCTGACAAAATTTGCAGATGACTGCAAACTGGGCACCATAATTGACACTCCATCAGACACAGACATCCTCCAGAGAGGTCTCATAGAAATGGATAACTGGTGCCAGAGCCATGGCCTTAAGCTAAATGCCAAAAATGTATAGTCATACCCTTTGGGAAAAACAAGGTAACCCTAATTACCACATAGGTGGTAATCCATTAAACACGGAAGAAGTTATCAGGGACCTGGGGACCCAAGTTGACAGTAACCTCTCTTTGACACTTACATTGCCAAAGTGGTTAGGAAGACCTTCTACATTGCCCACCTGATCATGAAGGGATTCACATCCAGATCAGGAGAGGTCATTGTACCCCTGTACTCTTCACTTATCAGACCAATGATTGAGTACAACGCCCCATTCGAATGAACCTTACCCGACACCTGCAGCAGTTGGAAAGACCCCAAAGTTCCTCACCAAAAGGATAAAGGCTCAAACATATGTCATACGATGCCCGACTGAAGAAACTCCAGCTCTATTCAGTCGCATACCATCTGCTCAGAGGTGATCTGTGCCTGACATACAAGGCCATGTCCAACCCGAATTAATGGACATGCTCCACCTCAAAAATCCAACTCCACCAGAGCCACGAGAGCAAGAGACTTAAACCTCAACACGGATATAAATAGGACATGCTGGAGGGACAGATTCATCACCCAGAGACTCCCTACACTATGGAACAGAATCCCAGTCCATGTGAGGCAGAGCCCCTCACTGACTCTGTTCAAGAGAAATCTTGACGAGTGGATGGGAGATCGTAGGTTTACCCCGGGAATCATCTCTGTATCACTGCTGGACAGAGGCACAGCAAACTAATGGGTATAGTATTCTCATCCTAAGGGGTGGTGAAAGCCACACACACTCTGGCTAGGCTTATAAATGCCCTAGGGCAGATAGCCTAGTATGAACCTATGAACCTATAAATTTGGACATTAGTCAGGCCATTATATCTCTCAGGCTATTTGTTCAAAAAGTAGCACTTAAGTTACTGTTTAAGTCTCAGTCCGATGAACATAATAATTTTCCACTCAATGTATTCAAGAAGAAAAGTACTTGTATGCCTTTGTTACAAGCGAATTTAGAAGTTTTTTTGAAGGCTGTTGAGAACAGCCTGTATAATGACATTAGTTTTCTTCATCCGACCACCAATGGTAACTTGAGTAAATCAGAACAGGATGCTCTTCATAGTCTATGGAACAACGGTAGTATTACCATTCGACCGGCGGACAAAGGAGGGCCAGTAGTGGTCATGGACAGTGATTATTACATGACCAAAATGGTGCAGTTGCTTGATAATGAGTCATATGAGGTTATATCTATGGATATGGTATATACCATACAGAGTAGCATTGCTCGTAGTTTACACGAGTGTAAATGCTTGGGCCTTATTAGTGAAGAACTGTTTCAGTATTTTTGGGTTGAAACACCTGTAATACCTGTTATAACTGGCCTACCCAAGATTCATAAGAATTTTTCTTCACCGGAACTCAGACCTATAGTGTCGGGATCTGGATGGCTCACTGAGCCTCTGTCCATTTTTCTGGATCTTGAGCTAAAGAAATTTTTGAGCACCTATGAGCCTGTATTAAAAGACCACTGAACAGTTCCTTAGGGAATTGTATATAGGGATGAAGGGTGTACCAAAGCTAGAAAATATTTTGTTTGTCACAATGGATGTTGTGTCCTTGTTCACTTGTATACCTAATGATGAGGGCCTTATGTATTTGAAATGGTTTTTGGAAGAGATCATAAAGTATGATCAGAACAAGGTTGATCTATTGTGCCTTTTAATGGAATTGGTATTAGACAATAATGTCTTTTTGTTTCATAAAACCCTTTACAAGCAGACCAGCGGCGTAGCTATGGGCACGAGTTGTGCCAACAGCTAAGCCAACCTGGTGATGGCCGCATTTGAGACCAAGTATATCATTGGTAACCCACAGATCAGGTTTTTTAAACTATTTGTGGATGATTTGTTTTTTGTGTGGCAAGGTTCTTCTGAATCACTACATGAGTTTCATTCTAGGTTGAATGACACTAGTACTTTTCTGAAGTTTACAATGCATAGTTCCTCTGAAACCATTGACTATTTGGATATCATTGTTTTTATTCAAAAAGGGAAAGTAGGCACGAAAGTGCATCAAAAACCCTGCTCTAAGCCCTCATATCTACACAGGGAAAGCATGCACAGCCCACATATATTTAATAACATCATTAAGGGGCAGGCTATGCGCCAGTCGAGGTTGTCCAGTACAGAGCAGCTGTTCAATATTGAACTAATGCAGCTTGAAGAAGGCCTGATTGGTCGTGGTTATTCTACAGAAGAGATAAGCAAGG
>NC_056744.1:1743135467-1743327967 GCF_019279795.1 Protopterus annectens | reverse complement strand
GGGTGTTCTGTAATGTGGAAGGTACAAATATTGACAGTACCTTTTTTTGAGATAGTTCTCTGGGGTTTGAAGAGAGTCAGAGTATTTGTGTTTGTGAGTAAGGCTTTTTGTGGGTTAGTATCAGAGTTAGATAAGTGGATAGATATAGTATTTTTAATGTGTATGTGTACATGTTTGTGTTGCAGCTGACATAATGGAGGTAATTTAAATTGTATGAGCTAATCCACTGTCTAACAAAACAATATTTGATGTTCTAAACTGCAACTATATACATACACACGCACACACATGCACGCACAGACGCATACACGTGCGCACATACACACACGTATATATTTGTGTGTGTGTCAGAAGAGAAGATAAGCTGAGGATTGTAATAAGGGAAGTTAAAGAATCCAATAAAATAGTTACTAAATTTTTTCAATAAATTGCCTTTTACTTCTTTTGAAACATTGGATCTATCTATTCTTGATGTTCTAAGAAATATCTGTAAATCTGCTGGGGTGACTTGTTGCTTCCTCGTTATATTTGTTATTAGGTTGGATTTGTGAGATTTGCTCCATTTTTTGGTTATTGTGGAAGTAAAACAAACTTAAGAAGTTATGATAGGAAGCACAGGCACTCAAATGAAAATAGAAGACAGACAAGACTGATAGGGAAAGTGCTGACACAGTAAGTGGGAGGGAAAGCAATGGTGGAGAAGATATCTACAACAATGAAATGATGATGATTATGGGGGGGGTTGAGCATGGGACCCAAGTGGAAGGGATCACCAGGATGAAAAATATGATGGGTCATATAAATGCAGTTTAACACCAAAAGGAGTCTTCCAGCATGGAATGCAATTGCATGCCTCCACTGAAATAAATCTCAAGAGAAAAAGTACTGAGTCAGCAAAACAGTGAGACTGGAATAAAAAAATATTTATTGTTTTAGTATTAAAGCAAATAAACCAAACCAGTTTCAGCTGGTAAACAACACAGCCTTCATCAGTGTAAAGTCAAATCTATATCTCCATTTGTCTTATACCTACAAATATTACAATGCAATTTCCTATTGGTTGCTCTACAATTGCTTATTAAGTCCAGGTGGGATCAACCCACCTAACTTGAAAATCCATTTCTTTCTTTCTTTAGAGTCCAAAATAGAATGCAACCCTGTTTTATTTAGTTTATTCCCCTTGACTATGTCAATTATCATGAAAGTAAACTTTGCAGTAGTATATGTTACATAATGTTTATACAGTGCACTTCTGGATTTTTTGTTTTTAATGTCACTCATGTGCTCTGAGATCCTCAACCTTAGCGGACATGATGTTTGGCCAATGTAAAAAGACCCACAACTATGTGGCTAAGTAGATTAGCCATTCACTACTGCAATTTGCAAAAAATTTTACATCATAAAAAAAAATCATGAAAAAAGAGAAAAGAGCCAGCAAACTGTGTCCTGAGTTGATTTATTTAAAAAACAACAAAAAGTAGACAAACAGACCAGTTTCGGCTGGTAAAAATAACACAGTCTTCTTCAGTGTAAATTCAAGAATATCCATATTGTTGTTTAAATATCCTTAAAAAAATATCTGATTGGTTAAGCCTAGAATTGTTCATTGAGACCTGGTGGGAATAAACTCCCTAATTTAACAATCCATTTCTTGTCTTTTGAATTCAAAAGAGAGTGCCAACCAGTTTTATTCCATTTATTACCCTTTATGATGTCAATAATTATAAAAGAAAATTTTGCAGTTGGATGTGTTACATGATGTTTATATAGAGCATTGTGGACCTTATGATTCTTAATATTACTGATATGTTCTGAGATTCTAAATCTTAGAGGATGTGATGTCTGCCCTACATAGAAAGACCCACATGTACAAGTAGCCAAATAAATGACCCAGTCAGAACTACAGTTAGCAAAAAAAGGAATATCAAAAACCGTGGCTGTGTTCCTGCTTGAAAATTGTTTGCTTTTGACGATTGTATTGCATTTACTACAATGGCCACAAGGGAAACAGCCAATCCAAGTTTCCCCTGTAAATGTAGTTTGTATATATTGAAATTTGCCATCAGCATGTGCATGTTTATAATGGTTGAAACAGCCACCTAAATTTTTTTCCTTTCCTAAATGAGAAAAGGCATCTATCTGGTATAAAACTAGATACCTCTGGTTCATACTGTAGGATATTCCAATGTCTATGTACACTTTGTATTAAACTATTTGAATTCCTACCGAAAGTTGTAGTAAACCTGATTGGTTGTGAGACCTTATTATTGTTTTCTTGGTAACATAAAAGATCATCCTGTTTAAGTTTATTACATGATTGCTTGCATGCAGAACATGTCCCATTTTATAACCCCTCAATCTGAATCTATCTGTAATATCTTTCCTATGTTCTTGGAAAGAGGAATCAGTGGAGCATATACGTTTCATTCTAATAAATTGTGATTTTGGAATGTTTTTGGCAATATGTGTTGGATGGAAACTGGATGCATGAAGAATAGTGTTATATTCAGGATGTTTTCTGAAAACCATGGTACCTAAGGTATGGTCAGGTAATCTATTGAATAAAACATCCAAAATAGTGATGGTATTACTATCATGATGTACAGTAAAATGAAGACCCCATTTGTTGTTATTGAGGTATATCAAAAAAATTGAATATTTCATTAGTACCACCTTTCCATACCATCCAGCAATCGTCCAAGTAGCATCTCCAAATATCCAGATGGTTCAAATAGATGTTATTACAATTATTGTAGATCAGATCCCTTTCAACATAAGCCATAAAAAGGTCAGCATAAATCGGGGCAAAAGATGACCCCATAGCCGTACCCTTTGTTTGCCAATAACAAGTCTCTTGATAAAAAAGACATTGTTAGTGAGGACATGTTCTGTAAGTTCCACCAAGAATACATTGTATTCAGCTTGATATAGATTGGCCTCATCTAGCCAATATGCTAGAGCTTCCAAGCCCCCTGAATGTGGAATATTGGTATAGAGGGTGTTAACATCCAATGTACACATAAGCCAATCAGGTTCCAACTGGGTCTCGGAAATGATCTGTAGAAAATTAGTGGTATCATGTAATCACGATCTAATAAGTGATAGAAGAGGCTTCACTTGTTTGGTTAGGTATAAAGATAGTGGTTCTGTAATATAACCCTTCCCTGAAACAATGGGTCTCCCTGGAGGGTTAATAGGATCTTTATGTATCTTTGGCAGAAAATATATATATTGGTTAGATGGATCCTGAATCATAAGTTGGTGCATAACATCAGTATCAATAATATTGGCATCCCTGGCACACCGCAAAAAATCATCTATTTGTTTTTTGAATCTAAAAGTGGGGTTAATGGTCATTTCAGAATAATATTTGTTATCCGATAGTTGTCTCCTTGCTTCAGTACCATAATAGGTCCAATCCAAAATGACAACTGCCCCACCTTTATCAGCTGAAATAATGACTATATTGTTGTTATTTTGTAATTCTTGAATAGCTAATTGTTTGGCTCGTGTGATGTTATTGCGTTTCGGATGTGTATCTGATCTATAGAAATGTAGATCTTTGAGAATGTTATTTTGAAATTGATGCACGATAGGATGCATGGGAGGCAAAAATTGTGATTTATGATAAACAAACTTGTCATGACTATAATCAGAATTATTTTCACCAAAATATAATCTAAGATTTAATAATCTACAAAACGATACAACATCTTGTGCTAGTGCATTTTCAGATACAAAAAAAACCCCAGTTATGAACGTAAGTCCTTTATTGAGAACAGAAAATTGTGTAGATGTTAACACATGATCAGATAAATTTAGTACATTGCTGTTAGCATTTGTATTTATTTCTGTATCGTTAACTTCAGTAAACTCTGGATACTGTTTACTTTTGTTATGTTTTCTGCCCCCCCCCCCTGTTGGTACTTAAACCTAAAGGAATATTAGTGGGAGTCCTTTTGGGAGATGGTGAGCCTGACACAGTTTGTACATCATTATCAGTGTAAGAAGAGGGATCATCTGTAGAGGAACTACTATCTTGAGTACGGTTCCTTAGTATTGACCTAGGTCTTTTCCTTTTGGGCAGTCGCATTTGATGTGAGAGGAACCTGACATGTTTATTACTATTATTAAAGGGATTGGCCCCTTCATAGTCAGATTGATCCCTAGTAAATTTTTTAATTTTCTTGGCTTTAAGCTGCTCTTCCAAATTGTTGAGATCTTTAGCTAATTTAGTAAGATGCTTATTGAAAAATGACTCACCCTCAAAAGGTTGTATGTCATGAGCCAATTTCAACACTGTATTGATTTCCCGGTCTATAACCCGGTCATGATGTTTCGCCAATGCTTTAACAAAAGACATACTAACTTGTTGTTGAATACCGGTCCATTCACTAATGAGCTCCTCATCTGATTCACCAACAAGTGGCTGTATTCTAACTCTCAATCCCCGTGGAGTTATGTTTTTGGCAATGTATGCCTTAAACAGTTTTGAGTGCCAAACATTAGATCTCAACACCCTAAGGTGTTTGTATAATTGGTCAAAAGCAATACCACATGTGGTCTCTGGTCCTAAAGATTCACCTGTATTAATGTTCTCTACACTAGGACTGAGCCCAAAGGCCCCTAGATCCTCACGATCTGCTGATAGGCCAGAGACCTTTCCAAGAACATAGGAAAGATCTTACAGATAGATTCAGATCGAGGGGTTATAAAATGGGACATGTTCTGCATGCAAGCAACCATGTTAATAAACTTAAACAGGATGATCTTTTATGTTACCAAGAACACAATAATAAGGTCTCACAACCAATCAGGTTTACTACAACTTTCGGTAGGAATTCGAATAGTTTAATACAAAGTGTACATAGACATTGGAATATCCTACAGTATGATTCAGAGGTATCTAGTTTTATACCAGATAGATGCCTTTTCTCATTTAGGAAAGGAAAAAATTTAGGTGGCTGTTTCAACCATTATAAACATGCACATGCTGATGGCAAATTTCAATATATACAAACTACATTTACAGGGGAAACTTGGATTGGCTGTTTCCCTTGTGGCCATTGTAGTAATTGCAATAGAATAGTCAAAAGCAAACAATTTTCAAGCAGGAACACAGCTACGGTTTTTGATATTAATTTTTTTACTAACTGTAGTTCTGACTGGGTCATTTATTTGGCTACTTGTACATGTGGGTCTTTCTATGTAGGGCAGACATCACGTCCTCTAAGATTTAGAATCTCAGAACATATCAGTAATATAAAGAATCATAAGGTCCACAATGCTCTATACAAACATCATGTAACACATCCAACTGCAAAATTTTCTTTTATAATTATTGACATCATAAAGGGTAATAAATGGAATAAAACTGGTTGGCACTCTCTTTTGAATTCAAAAGAAAAGAAATGGATTGTTAAATTAGGGAGTTTATTCCCACCAGGTCTCAATGAACAATTCTAGGCTTAACCACTCAGATATCTTTTAAGGATATTTAAACAACAAAATGTATATTCTTGAATTTACACTATAGAAGGCTGTGTTATTTTTACCATCCGAAACAGGTCTGTTTGTCTACTTTTTGTTGTTTTTTAAATAAATCGACTCAGGACACAGTTTGCTGGCTCTTTTCTCTTTTTTCATGAATTGTTTGCTTTGGAGCCGTGCAATTGCGCCCGTGCAGGGGGTATTTTTTTAATGTTGCACATCATAAACAATACCACAATTTTTGCTAGTGAATTGTTTTGATTTCATTATTTTGTTACAGTGAGTACAATGGCCGCATGGGAAACATCCTGTAAGTGCTTCACCTGAAATGGTGGTTTATAACTCCTGATAAGGTGTTCTTAAGTGTGAAGGTTTGTAATGACTAAAAAAAGAAGCAAGATTCCTGCCTTTACGAAAAGAAAATGAAACACCTATCTGGTAGCATGTTTCCTAAATTCAGATCACACTATAGAATGTTCCAATGCCTGTGTACACTGGTGATAAGAGCATCAGAATTCCTACCATATGTTGTAACAAACCTGATTGGTTCTGAAGTCTGTTGTTCATGTTTCTAATACACCAAAACATCATCCCTCTTAAGTGTGTTGGACCAATTGCTAGCCTGCAGAACATGTCCCATCAGATATCCCCTAGACTTAAATCTATGTGTTAGATCATGCCTATGTTCCTGAAAAGTGGATTCTTGAGAGCAGATACTTCTCATTCTGATATATTGAGATTTGGGGATGTTTTTGGCTGTGTGTGGTGAATGACAGCTGGATACATGGAGGATGGTATTATATTGCAGATATTTCCAGAACTCCTTTCTACTTAAAGTATTATCGGGTGATCTGACAATGATGACATCAAGAAACGTAATAGTATCCACATCATAATTAACTGTAAAGTATAAACCCCATTTGTTTTCATTGAGGTAATTAACAAACTCCATCAGACATTCCACATCCATCCTCCATACCATCCAGCAGTCATCCAAAAAAGCATCTCCAAATGTCTATTTCATCCAGGTACATGTTATGGCCTCTTTCAAAAATAAGTTGTTCCTCAATGAAGGCCATGAATTAATCCACATATATAGGGGCAAAAGATGCCCCCATAGCCATGCCTTTAGTTTTCCAATAACATGTATCCTGGTAGAAAAAGGCTTTATTTGTTAGGACATGTTCAGTCAGGCCTATAAGAAATGTGTTAAACCCTGGCTGGTATAATTCGGATTTATAGAACCAGTACTCAATGGCTTCCAGCCCAGCCCCATGGGGGATGTTGGTGTATAAAGCACTAACATTAAGTGTACACATAAACCATTCTGGTTCAAGCTGAGTTTCTGAAATAATTTTAAGAAATTCCATGATATCTTGTAAGCGTGAGCATACCCACCGTAATAGGGGCTTCAGATGTTTAGTGAGAATTATTGATAATGGTTCTGTAATGTAACCTCTTCCTGACACTGTGGATCTTCCAGGTGGATTTACAGGATCTTTATGTACTTTTGGCAAAAAGTAGATGTACTGACTGGTGGGATCACTAATCATAAGTTGCTGCATGACTCTATCAGTGATGATACCTTTCTCCTTTGCCTGTGTCAGGAATTCATCTGTTTGCTTCTTAAACCTAGATGTGGGGTTGATAGGCATTTCCAAATAACATTGCCTATCCTGGAGTTGTCTTTTGGCCTCTGTATCATATTGTAGCCAGTTCATCACTACTACAGCCCCACATTTATCCGCAGATAAGATTACAATATCCTTGTTATTCTGTAATTCCACCAATGCATCACATTCGATCTTTGAGATATAATTTGGTTTGCAAGGGATCAAGGAACTATGATAATGTAGATCTTTAAGAACACTGTTCTGGAATTGATGCACTATGGGAGGCATGTATCTAGATTTGTGATATATGAAGGTGTCCCTATCACCATAATCAGAGTCCCCAAATTGCAATTTAAGATTTAATGTTCTACAAAGTCATAACATCTTGTGCTAAGTTGTCTTCAGTAATGAAAAAACAGGGGTAAAACACAGACCTTTATTCAGAACAGACATTTGTACTGTTGTCAGAGTAACATCAGAAATGTTCAAAACATTTTCATTTATTTCTGTGATGCCAGTTTCAAAAGCCCTTCTAGATTGTTGATTTTTCCAATGTTTCCTACCTGCTCGCTTATATTTGGACATAAAGGGGCTGAAAACTGTGTCCTTTTTGGGGTCGATGATTCTGGTGCATGTCTGTATCTGTATGAGATGAAAGATCATCAGTAGATGATCCTGTCTCAGCTGGACATTTCTTAAGAATCGACTTTGGTCTTTTATGTTTTGGGATTCTGGTTTGCACATGTTCAAATCTGACCTGTTTATTATTGCTAAAGGGATTGCCACCCTGGTAATCCATCTGATCTCTTTGAAATTTTTTAATGTTCCTTGATTTAAGTTGTTCCTCAAGATTTGTTAGATCACTGGCAACTTTATTTTGATTTCTTACAAAAAAGGCTTCTCCTTCATATTTCTGTACATCAGTACAGAGTTTAGTGACCTCACTGATTTCCCGGTCAATCACACTGTCATGATTCTTAGCCACGACCTCTACAACACCCATGGTGGCTTGCTGCTGAATGGCTTCCCATTGCTTGTTTAGCTCTTCATCAGCCTCACTGACCAGAGGCTTTGTTCTAATTCGCAATCCTCTGTGAGTGATCCCTTTTGTCATATTGGCTTTGAAGAGCTTAGAGTGCTAAACATGTGACCTAAGTGATCTCATGTGTCTATGTAATTTATCAAAAGCTAACCCACAGCTAGACTCAGGACCCAAGGGTATCTCATTATGTCCATTGGTGGATGATAAACCTAGTCCAATTACACCCACATCCTCCCTATCAGCTGACAAACCAGATATTAGTCTAGTTAACTCCATGATATAAGGGAAAAATTGCACTTCCTCACAGCTGATAGCTTAATATAAAGAATATTCATATAATCAATATCTTGGCAATACATATTCATATAATCCAATATCTTGGCAATAGTAGCCAGTGATACCTACATAACAATGCTACGCCAAAATATTAATTCAGCTGTAGTTAATCATATCTCACTTAGCATTGGAGCAATAATAGCCACAAACTCATACTTGAGATCTGCCATTAACCTGGTAATAATAATGCTACATTCCAACATTTAAGAGATCATAGCTTATCTGAAACCATCAGTTTAATTCCTGCATGTAATTGGATAAAAAGTCACCCATCGAATCCAATCTTTAATTCTGATTTGCAAGTTGATAGCTTGGGTCTTGCAAAATGCAGGCCCATATCGATAAGGAACCAAATAGGCCTTCTTCTAAAAACAAGCGTTGTTCAAAAAACAACAAACCCCCAAGGTCTGTAGTAAGCTGTAGTTGGATATAAAACATAATAAGTAATGGTAGTCAGTCAGCAGCAAAAACAGTTGGCTATGTGTTGGTTAATGAAACTGTACCCCAAAGGAAGTACCATTAGTGTATCAGAGCAAGGTCAACTCATCTCTGAACCAATAACTCGTATAGATTTAAATGAAGTTACCTTATTTAAACACCAACAACTGGAAGTGCCCAACAATACCATAAAGGACCTGTTAGATATAAAGAAATATAGTAATCTCAAATTGGAGTGAAACCACAATATAAGTTGTTAAAATTCAACATTAGTTGTTAAGGAAATCACCTCTGTTGTCTAATGTAAAGAACTTGTAAGGACCATGGAACTAAGAGTTTAAACAGCTACCTGTATATTTATAAACTCTAAACTATGGATCTATAGTAGCAAACCCTTCCAACAATTTCACAGAAAGAAAAATAAATGTAAAAAAGTCCCACAGGTAAACATCCAACTGCATTGGCACCAGAATGTAGATAGATGTAATCCTGTGGGACCTCAGTTTCAACCTTAGATGTCTTCATCACCATATACTGGTTCTAATTGTAGATTCAATGCAGGGCAATGACACAATTCGATGAGTCACTGTAAGGGAGTCTATAGCCAGCAGATGCAGGCATTCAGGCTCTAATCACAAAGCCCTCCCACTATTTTGTTTATCTGCCACTGGGTGAAATAGGTGTCACTGCTATTTACAGGTTGTATAACAAGACCTCCTGCAGCAGGGCTAGTCTTATTGCCAGTGCAGGTAAGCCTTTGATTCTGAGGATGATAGCAGTGTAGCTGCTGCAACTGGTGGTCCAAAAGTTGACAATGGTGTTGGTATGGATGCTGCTATAATTGTAAAAATATATGGAGAGGACCAAGATTAAAAAACAAATTGTTTGTGTGTGTGTGTGTGTGTGTGTGTGTGTGTGTGTGTGTGTGTATATAAATAAATATATATATATGTGTGTGCATATATAAATAAATATATATATGTGTGTGTGTTTGTATAAATATATAGAGCAGACAGTGAGAAAGAGGGTGAGAGAGAAAACTGCAAATTCAAATTAAAGTTCAGCTAAGATATCCTTACTCTGACTATGTCATGATTATACACACCAACCCCACTGTAGCAGTTACATGGAATTATGCAACTCATAGGGACTTGCACAAGCATAGTCAGAATAGGACTGCATGTATATCTAGCTATTTCAGCAAGTTTGCTGAAGGGTAAAGACAAACACAAGGTAATGGAGTTGGTAACACATGCATACATGTGTGCATTTAAATAAAGGAGTTCATACTTGCTGTTGGTTCACAACTCAAAAGGTCATACAGTTGCAAAAACAAGAAAAACTATCGCTTACGTACCAGTGTTTGTAGAACAAACAAGCAGAGGTATACTGAGTCCACAGCCATTATCATTTGCAAATAGGCAATGCATTAATGTGTTGAGCGGTTCCATATTGATTTGTCGACTGCTTAGGTTGTCAAATGCGTATTCATCAGCACCTAAGTGTCAGACACTTAAAATAGCTAATGGCCACATCAGTGAGTTCTTTCCTCGGGGAAAGAATTTGCATGGCCGTTCTTGGGGATTTGTCCTTTCTCCAATGTAGAGCAGTCTTGGAGTTGGTATATTTAGTTGGGGGGTGTGGGGCATGCAGCCCCCCACATGGGTGTGTGTGTGGGGGCAAAGCCCCCCACTATGTCTGGGTGTGTTTAATGGTTTTGTTTGCGGATGGCCAAGTGAATTCTTTCCTTAGGAAAGAATTTGTTGATTTGGCTGTTCACTGACTTTTCCTTTCAGCGCTTAGTTGTCGATTTTGGATTTGACAGCCTAAGCTGTCGCTGTTATGATATAGATGCGTGTTGAGCTACTTATGCAATCTAAAGCTATCAGTGAAACAACCAGTTTGTGTCAGCCAAGTGACAAATTAAAGAGAAATGCAACTCACACAAATGTTTACATCACAGTGTTCTGGTTACTGTGTTCTGAAGAATAATAAATGCCCGCTAGAAATTGGGTGCAGCGGCACAATACACAAGCATACAACCCACAACCATCAGCATGTGCAACGCATAATTGAAAGGCTCAATATGCTGAGATATTTGCACAGCCTGTGTGAATGCTACATCTATTCATGAATTAATGTAATCAGTCCAGGCAGATTGAAAAGTAGTCGTGTGCGATTTGTGCAAGTGATGTGAGGACATAATTTCCCTTGAAAGCCAACAAGCAAGTGATATCAAAATAATCTACCATAGGCAAATTAATCCCACTGGCATCATATGACACATTAAAAAACAGCTCCATCACATGTTGAACTATATTATTTATTTACTTTTGTTGACTTGGAAAATCTGACTGGACGCAGGTCCTTTTTCAGCGGAGGCCTGGGGAGAAAAGCTCCACAATAAAAACAACAATTAATTACAAGTTACAAGAAGTATAGGTAGGTTTTGTTTAACAATAGTAGTAAACAGTTATAGTTCAAAATGAAATTATTTAGTTAAATGGTACAACACTTATATCATTGGTGCCATAAAGCCTCACAAGTATTTTAATAGCTGAGCTAGGAGGTATTACCCTTGAATAACAGTGGCTAAGATTACAGTGGAGATATAGGTTTACAAGCAATGTATTTGGTTACAATCCGAGGTAGTTAGAGGGTGGAAGAAAGGGATTAAAGAGGTTGGGGTAGAGATGTTAGAGAAGTTTATTACAGGTGTATGTCCAGTGCTCTTTTAGATGTGAATTTAGAGCAGCTTTGAAGTTAGTGTGTGATGACACAGACGTTATAGTGTGAGGAAGGGTATTCCATAATTTTGCTATGAAGTAGGAGAAGAGAACTTCTCCAGCAGAGTTCCTGGTTTTAGTTACCTGTAAATGATTTTTGTTGCTGGAGCATAGTGGTCTGGTGGTATGATAGGGTTGGAGTAGATTTTGGAGGGAGGGGACTTTTAGAGGATGATTTAGTAGTTTGGGGGTGAGTGACAGTTGGTACCATTGAAGGAGGTGAGGGAGTTCTAGCCAGCCTAGTTCAGTAAGTGAGGTGCAGTGGTGGCTTCTGCAGTTTGTGCCAGTGGCAAACCTTGTTATTTTGTTGTAGCAAGTTTTGAGTTTACCTAACTCACTTTGCCTTAGGTTGGTAAATATTGGAGAGGCATAGAGAAGGGTGGAGATAACGTGGCAATTTGCAACTGGAATCTTGGCTGTTTTGGTGAGGAATTGCTTATTTCTGTACAAAGCTCCTAGTTTTTTGTGTACTTTTTTATGGTTAATGAGATGTCGATGTTGAGGTCATTGTCAATTTCAACTCCAAGGAGTTTGGTATGGTCTGTTGGAGGGATAATGGTGTTGTCATTGGCTTTAATATTAAATTGGTGGGTGTTTAGATTGTGTTTGGTGGGTTGTAAGATGAGGAGTTTAGTTTTGTTTAGGTTAAGTATTAATTGTGCATCTGAAAGCCAAGTTCCAACTGAGGAAAAGGCTTCCTGTGTGGTCTTTTGAAGTTCAGGTAGGGATTGGGCTGAGCAGATGACGGTGGAATCATCTGCGTACTAATTGAGAGTGGCCTGCTTGGTAGCAGAGACTAGATTATTAGTGAATATGGAGAAGAGTAAGGGTCCAAGGATGGATCCTTGGGGAACACCTATTGAGACAGGGAGTTGGGGGGTATATCATCATGCCAAACAACGGATTCATGGCAGTCAGTCAGGTAGCTCTGGAACCAGTTTGTGACAGATTGAGAGAGCAATTTGAGATACCATGTCGAATGCTTTTAGATAGGTCTAGGAAAGTTGCAGAGCTGAAATAACCATTGTTTTTATGTTGAAACTCTACATTCTATCATAGTATTAAAATCTGAAAAAAACAGAGGTAATCCAGAGAGCTTGAGTGAAGTCTGGTATCCCACCTTTGACCCCAAAGGTGACAGGACTAACAGGAAAGAGTACAAAGAAATAGTCCAGATAAAATCATTTTAGCTAGCAGATCTAGGAGACTCTTTCTGTCTGATATTCTTCTTTTGGGATGAATAGATCCCCATTTGGGATGTACCTTAGAAGACACCTGCAGCAGCTGGAAAGACCACAGAAATACCTCACAAAGAGGATTACTGGCCTCAAACAAATGCCTATGCAGTGCCACTGAAGAAACTCCAGTTGTACTCTGTTGCATACCGCTTACTCAGAGGTGATCTCTGCCTGACATACAAGGCCATGTCCAACCCAGTATTTATGGGCATGCTCCACCTAAAAAAAAAAAAAGCAAATTCCCAAGAGCCACACGATCTAGGGATCTAAACCTCACCACAACAATAAATAGGAAGGCTGGAGGGATAGATTTCTGTCCTAGAGACTCCCCTTGCTTTGGAACAGGATTCTAGTCTACATTAGGCAGAGCCCCTCACTAACACTCTTCAAGAAAAACCTTGAGTGGATGGGAAACAGAAAAGAAAATTTACCCCGGGGATTACTGCAGTGGCTCTTCTGGACAGAGGCACAGGAAACTAATGGCTCTGCTGGACAGAGGCACAGGGAACTAATCTAAGGGGAAGGCAAAAGCCAACACATTCTGATTAGGCTTATAGATGCCCTTGGGCAGATAGCCTAGTACTTACCTATGAACCTATAATAAAGATGCCGTATTGAAGTTTTCAGTAGTTTGTTCAGTTAAGTAGGTAGATGTATGAGTGTTCTTGTTCTAAACCAGCTGCTTTGTTAATTAGCCAGATATAAGGCTGTAACAATAGTTTCATAGGGCTATAGAACAGTGAACTGCAAGAAGAACTTTTAGGTTAGGTAGTTGCTGTACATAAGGATTGTGTAGCTTAATGGGAAAAAGATCCAGCTGTACTTCCTCAGATCAGCTTTGGAAGTCATTCAGCCAGGGGGTGCAATGTATGTGTATTAAACATATTGACTGCTGGGTACAGTATTAGCCTGCCACATTTCCCAAATTGTTTTTACAACTTTAAGTCAAATGAATGAGAGTTGTAATAGCTGCTGTAGGGGAGCAGTTAGTCATTACTATTATGTGACTGATATTGGAAGCAGAGTCCAGTTACAGTTTGGGAAGTCAGGCCCACAGGCAACAATGGAGTATGTGCTCAGGATGGAACATTATTGGAAGGGCATATCTGGGGCTGTCCTAACTATGATGCTCTTACCAGTACTTTCCATACCTCCAGATCTATATCTATGTAACAGACTAACATGAAGCATAGTGAGGAGTCTACCGGCAAACATGTGAAAAAGCATGGTTTCTCAGATGCTGAAAATGAGGTGCTCATCCAAGGCATTTATCTCAATGGCTAACAGCTCTTAGGCTTGTGTGCAGCTAACCAGGCCTACAGTACCAATGCTTGAAAAGATCTGGTGATAGATATAAATGCTTTTGTTGACCAGGACTATTCATATGCAGTCATCCGATGCAGGGCCACCAACATTATTCATGGTGCACAACAACAAGCTGCCCACCTGGCATAAGAAGGTAGGTTGATAGGTGGGAGCCAATTAGTTGAGCTACATCTGCATATGAAGGAGATGTAGGATTTTCTGGTCTTCTCAAATGTACTGACACTTCAGATAGGTCCTCCTGTTTGGTGCTTGATGTCAGGGCAGAGTTTCCCTGTGCACCAAGAATACATACCATAGGTGCCCCAGATATGTTCAGCTATTTCTCTTTAGCAGCACATGTACATCTTTCACAACAATTCCACTTTGGCCTAATTATTAATGTGTATTTATATGTTGTATAGGAATATCAGGGAATCTACCACAACCATTTCCTCTAGTTATTTTGAGAAATATTAGCCCAGTACCACATTTAATAAAGTACTTCTCGTACTGGACTTAACTTACACATCTTGTTGTATTTTGATGTATTCCCAAGAGATTTTGTCTAGAACCACCACTGTGGAACTGCCACTGCATGAATCTAAAGATTTGATACCTTTGAAGATGATGGCGGGCCTGAGCTAGTATAGACAAGGGGGCACAATGTGTGTGCTGCACACAGGGTATGTGACTGCTACATACCTTACACATTCCATAAACAATAGCTCTACCTCCATGGACACTTAGGAAATTCATGCCATATAGGAAGGACAGATTACTGGAGAACACCATCAGTCAGAAATTGTCAACACTCCAAACAGGATGCATCAGAATCTCTCAGTAGCTCCACAGGGCAGGGGGTTCACACAAAGAGGGAGAACTTAAGTCTTGATGTAGACAGGGTACTGCCCTCCCCGTGAAGTTGGTATATCAATGGCTGTAACCTAGTATATGTGCAGTGCCATTGTAGAGTTACAAGGTAAAACCCAGCACAGCCATGGAGTTGATTAGGTCGCTGTAGGGTGGGTGGGATGATGAACTTGAAGGCATGTCTTGGATGTTTGATTTTGTAAATAAACTATATCACATGCCTTGCACTCTATAGGTTGTCTGTTGAACATGAGGTACCATGCACAAAGCCAATCCTCTGTTAAGCTTACAGAAGATGGTCATATTATATGTAACATTCACATGCTCTACATTTTTTATCACAGGTTCCTGGGTCTTACTACAGAGTGCCACCTGATGAATCCATCAGCAGCCCAGATACACATTCAGTTATGTTCTTGGCATGGAAATGTGCAGAATTTAAATTTTACCCTGGTCTGCTTCATTTTATCAATGTCTGATCATCAGCCAGGGTTCCAGGGCATACCCAGCTTTGCCACTAAGATGACTCTGGGAGAATCACTCCTTGAAAATGGTGATAAAGATGACAGGTGTGCCACATGTAGGAGTCATGGAAACAGTTTCGATGTCCTGCACAGACATTGCAGATAATGCTCCATTAAAAAACACCTGGCATTTGGAGTGCTACAATTTGTGGTGCACATTTCCATACCAGTCCCCCATGTGGTGCCTTATTTAGAATGCAAGGGCAAGAAATGATGCCCAGAACCTTAGGGAAACAGACTACATCACAAGTCCTACACAGTGATCCATATCTCCTCCATGGTATGTGGAAACCACATATTGTTTTCCCAGCATGCTGCTGCATGGTATTGAGGAAACTGAGTATTCTCAAGGCCGATACCTGAGATACCTTCACTGTATCTCCAGGAAGTCATGGAAAATCCCTGTACCTAGTATATGTACAGCCAGATATATTGTGGTATCCCCTGCGATAGGAAGTCCTTGACTCCCATAAGGCTACAATTGAAACTGACACATGTCTACTATGTCCTGAAAGGTCTTCTTATCCACTCCTAAGAGATCAACAATGTTAGTGTCATGAAGTGCATAACAGCTTAAACAAGGACGAATGATCAGTACCTCCAGCAGTGAAGATGGCAACTACTGTAGCTTGTGGCTGCCATTGCAGCATGTTGGAAATGCACATTAACTAATTGAGTGGCAAACTCTTAACATTTTTCACAATTTCTTCAATGTGTGTGCTAGGAATCCAAGGTGTTTAATTCTGTGGTGTGCGCTGCTCCATGATGTGCTTTTTATACATTTTGTCATCACTCCACCATCAGTAATTCCTGAGTTCAGAATTTCATTGCCAATGAAACACTGAATTTCTGACACATCCAGTCAAACAAGATATCCTGGATGACACAAGGCATAATTCACTACGACATATTCTAAATCCTAGCCCTTCATTCCTTGAATTACCATTGACATGCATAGTCATTACAGAAGCAATTAAATATTTTCCTGTTTACATTTGTAAAAGTTTCCTTGCCATATCTTGAACAACTTGGAGTTAATCCCAGAAGAATGTAACAAAGTTATAAATGGATAAAACTCAGTAAAAGGGGAGACAATCTGCAGTGGACTTTGTATAGGCTGGTTATCAAAGTCATACAGTTTTAACTTGAAAAAATATGGTCAGATATCTAAACTGATGTAACCTATAAAGTTAACGTCTCACCTGTATTCTAAAAGAATTAGGATTCTAGATTCTAGGTAGGAAATTCTAAGTTTGGTTGGACTTTGAGCCATATACCCTGAGAAGTAGTTACCAAAATAAACTCCATTGCGTTATGGAAGATAAATTATGTGGTTCCCAAGCATGATGAACATGTATAAGAAGTTTTTAAGTTTCTTTTGGAAGCCATTTCAAAAAGTTCATCAGGCAATTTGAAAGATGTGTTCATGTGAGGGCAAAACACATCATATACTGATGAAGGTTTTCCTACAAGTAATCATTGCATACTTGTTTGTTTTATATCACCAGTTTCTGAATGATAAATTTCCAGAATCAATGAGTCAAATACATTTAAGAAAAACTTTTTCAAAGGGGCAAGCCACTTCCCATACCCTTCGAAAATTATATATACCAAGTCTATGGCCGAACCACAGTAGAGAGAAGGCCAACATCCCCAAAACTCACTTTGCCAGATCACACAATGCAATGTATTGTAGTAAAACCAACCCCAGCATGACATTTGAACTAAAGTCAGTTGACCAATAGTGCTGCAGTGACCTGTAAGTTATCTTTCTCATGCATAGGTCTTTACCACCTCTTCACCTTTAATAACCAACCTTTTAAGATCTGTCATTTTGTATGTTGAATGAAAATATGTAGAGCAGGAGCTCTGTGGTTCCATTTTCAGTAATGCAGTTGCTCATTGTTTATTTCTATTTATGCTAAAAGATCAACATTTATATAACTGAGCACCTAGTCATCTCTGCTGTTTAACATTTTGTTGATATAGGTTTTTATTTATGTTGCAAGTGAGATGTAAGACCTATCCCACCATTACACCCCAACAAGCTCATTAAACAAGCTCTCTATCAAATGTCATTGTTGAGATTGAGGGAGTGTTGGGAAACCCAACCCCAATCCAGGCTCAGTAGAGATGACAGAACACACACACTTAAGCTAGATATTGGTTAAATCTATACATTTTGACATTTTCTTCAAGGATAAATGACTGTAAAATGCACTTAAGTCATATCTGGCAAATGCTTGGAAGCTTTATCAATCTCCCAAGAGCTGCTAGCTAACACACTTGATATAGATCATGTCTAGTCACATTCCTTCATTGTTTAACTTGGCTGCCATCCATTCTGTGTTGCACTTTGCCTGTTTGCACTCTCTTTATAAATGTCATTAAACAGTAGTCTGTGACTGATGAATACAAAAATCACCTATGGCAAGTTCTGGCCAATCAATGTTAACAGGCGGAGTTACGCCATTTGTAAAGGCAAATAATCATCCCTTTCCCTCGCTCTGTAGCAGGAATGTTAAAATACCTGTTGTACTCCCTTTCTTTTCAACTTTTAATTCCAGCCCCTGCAAATTATCCTAACGAACTGCAGTGACTAGGTGCACCCTGTTTGAGTATTTTTTCTCTACAGCTTTTGAATCAGAAAGGTGACATAGCGCAGTTTCTGTCTGCAGGATGCTTCATTTCCATGACACATTTTTCCTTATTTGATAATTGTTGACTACCTCTTCAATAACAAACTCTGGCATCACTAATGGTATATTAGTAAAGGTAGTGCCATCTTTTACTATTTATTTTCAGTTTCTTCCCACAGTTAGAATAAATCAGGAGTATGAGACAGTAATACTTTAAACAATTCGTCCCATTTTACCTGTGAATACTAATTATTTCATTCTGTATTATTCGCTAAGGAACTCCTTCAGCAGTTTATTTCCATAAATGTCATTGTGGAAAGATAAAAGTTGTTACAGTTTATAAACACAGTATCAGAAACTGTTTGTGAGGTATTACTTCACGATCATAGCTTTGACTGAATACTGCATCTGTCTTGTTTTTGTTCATCCACCCAGTATGACCATCAAGATAGCCACAATAACTCCATTGATGCTCACTGCAAGTGCCATCCTGTCAGCCATCACAGTATTCCCTCAACTGAAGATTTTCCCTTCTTGGAGAGCTCATGCCCTGAGGAAGTCCTCATGGATGCTGTTAGGGTCACATGACATGCCTGGTGCACAGGGGAGAGGAGTCATCAGAGAAGCCATCATAGTTCCATGAGGAAACTTAACTTCATCCTGCTGAGTTTATCATTAAAGGCTGGTTTAACAATGGGAGGACCTGGGACCATGTTGAGTCACTTCCATTCCCAGACACAGAACAGTCACATAATCTCTGTTCCATCTGCCCTCCTGCTTAGTATCCAATTCCTCTGAGTCCTGGCATCCACCAGGGATTATATATAAATGTTGAATACAGCCATCCCCAAGTTAAAATGTTCATCCTCCATGTCACTCTATCAAGTGCCCGAGCTGCTAATAGATCTGGGTCACCTGGACTGCAGTCAGTGTTTCTTCCCTCTACAACACCAACGTTTTGCAAGTGTTTTGACTACAGTGCCCTTACTGAAGAGGATGATGAGTCAAACAGCCACTTTTTCATTCTTGAAGTATGCCTTGGGTTGTCCTATTGTCTGTTTCTGTATGAGAAAGAGTGAGTCCAGGATAATAACTCAGAACTGTCAGTAGCAGGTTATGAAAAATAGAAGAAATCCATTTTTTCTGATTCATCATTATTATTTCATGGGAGTATTGTAGATTGCCTATCGAGTGTGTGTGTGTTTCAGTGTCTACCTCGGCAAAGATGTGCCCTAGTTGCTATATTTTTGGTAAAGGGTTTACTGGGAGAAGGTAGTAAAATGTTGAGAGAAGCTATAGAAGGAGGGGGAAACTGTATGCATATGATCACTGCCTCACAGAGCTGGTGTAACCTTGACCTCTGAAAGTAAGGCTGTGCAAATGTTTCCTTTCTTCAGTGTGCAGATCTTACTTAGCAGAAGGTTTATATACTTAATGTGTACTTGAGTTGATAGTTTTGTGCCTTGAGGTGCTGGGTTTTGCAGTATTATAGTAAAACCTTTTCGACTATCTCGTATGTCTGAAATCTCTCATTCTTAGACAAGTTCTGGTATGTACTGTGAAAAAAAAGAGTTTTGCTAGAAGACTGTTTAGCTGGTACAGTAACATATGATCAGCTATTTATATAAAATTATAACCATTCTTGCAGCTGACCCTGCCATAATATAGTCCCATTAATTCACTTATCACTTCACACCTACCCTCCACGCGAGCACACACACACACACACACACACACACACACACACACACACACTCACTTGGTTTGAAGTCAAAAGCTGACATTCATTGCTCAAAAGGAAAATAGTTGAATAGTTTCCATCTAAATTCAAAATATTTACAAAGCAACTTGTTAAGTGGCAAACACTATAGACCTGATAGAACTAATTGCATTTTTACCTTCTACACGCAACATTAATTATAGCTTGTATAGTTAGAACTTCAATATGCTTGCCTAATTAATTGCATCTTGAGAATATATTGCATATGAGAAGTAGTTTTCTGGCAAAATGTTGAATTACAGCAGGTAAAATATTAATTTTGGAGATGGTATTGTAGGAAAAATACAAATGGCATAGCCAAAACACTTTACTTTTAGTGTTATTGTTTTGATGTCCTTGAGACTTGAATTTTCATCCCAAATTAATTCTGAACCAAAAACCGTTACCTACCACACCACTAAATAGCTTGACTCTTACGGTTTAGCAGAAGGTTTAGAGACATTTATGATTATAGTATAGCAAAATGGAAAAAGGAACATGAGCATTTTAAATCCTGTAAAAAGCTGTTTCAAACTGTAATATTGGTCACATCTTAAAATGTAATATTGGGAAACATTATGATTTGGAAATATTCATTTGCGACGAGTACAAATGCCTTGCCTCCTATATTTGAATGACCATAGGAATAGTAAGAGAGACGTTTTGTTGTTGGTTACAGTCCTGTGCGAGCTTCACATGATCATTTATTTATTGCATTTCAGTAACATTTTAATGCTATAGTACAAAACACATCACTGTATCTGAAGAAAAAAACGATTTTACTACTCAGGATCCAAGGTGAAGCAGCTGTGTGTTCAAATAGAGTAGCTAAGAACTTTTGTGCAGAATGCTCAAAATTTCATTTTTAATCAGAGTTATATATTTGTATATATCCTTTAACAAACAATGAAACATCTGAGACACAGCTTGTGACACTGCATATTCTAGGATAAACCAAATATAAAGCAAAGATGCCCCATAATTTATTTTCCGCTGGGCTTAAAATATAATTGCTTATGCAGGTGTTTACATTCTAACCTTCCAGGGTTGAACAGAAATGAGTATTATAGAAGGCAAACAATAACGCAGCCTATTTAAGTCAAGCTGTGTTTTTGTATGATAACATTGTGATAATGCTGCAATAACAGGAAACACTAGAGATAGCAAAGTTGTGGACAAATAGCCTGAAGATGTTTGATATTGGTTAAGGCTTGCAAAGCAGGATGATAAGGTTTTAGATGACGTTTTTATTAAGAGTTATTTATCACACAAATCCATACATTTGTTGTCTTGCAAATATGAATTTTTAAATCCCGTTACGAGAGTTCTATAAAATAGAGCCATCATTTCTTGGTATGCAACTACTCCTTGGGAGAAAATCAGAAGAAAACATGTAATGTCGAATATCTTTGTTTGTTAGGAATTTTTTTCTTCTCTGGCTCTTTCCAAACTAAGACTACTGGAGAAACTTTTGGGCATTCCTTAAGCAAAATTACTCATTTGTATATATTTCAATAATATATTCTATCAAAATTTTCAAAACTGTAATTTATTTTTAATTCAATTTTCCTTGTGAAGATTTTATTTCATGATATCTGTATAAACTGGCCATTGTGGCTTTAAGTGTAAACTGCATTCATTTAGTTTATGTCTAGTCAGTGTGAATACCATCTTTGGTCTTGGTTGAAAAATGCTGGCCTAGAGGGAATGAACTGGTCAACAAAGACCAAATAAATAAATAAATGCAAACATAAGTAAATATATAAACGAGTGCGTAAGTAACCCTGTAGTCTTACAATGTATGTACAAAAATAGAAAAAATGCTGAATTCACTATTATTTGATGCAACCTAATTCTCAGAATGGTACAAAAATGATATTCATTTTGATGCATTTAATCTGTTCTGCAGAGAATACAAAGTTTGGAATGACAAATCTAGGGAAGGGTGATTTGTACTACCAGCAATGCCATGTCAAGGGGAATACATTTTGGACATTCAACTTTTGCAACAAATCTGTTCCCTTAACACAATTTTCTGTTACCAGTTGTCATTGAAATACCAGTAAGGAGCTTCTATTGAAGTTGTTGGTAAATTATTGTTTTTTGGATAATCAGTGCAAATATTTCACAAACTATAGGTATGCACATGGCATTATCTAGCATTGTAGCATCTTTCACAGCTAATGAAAAAATTCTATTTTTGAACTCCGATTCGCTTTGCTTCACTAGATTTATGGCACTGAACAGCTTGGTTCATTCCATCATGCCACATGTATATTAAACTGTCCTGTTAGACATTTCAACACTAGGGTTCATAGGGTTCATAGAGGACTAAGGACATGAAGTTCAAAGGACACAGACTAATTTCTTTCCATCTATTCTTGAGTACAAGTCCTATTTCTGCTTCATACCTTTCAACCTCTTAATGCAAAAAATCAGGATAAAAATCTAAAATAATGGGGGGGGGGGTTTAAAGGTGAAAATTAGGGACAGATTTTAAACATTACCATTATAAACTTAGAAAGTTGCTACAATAAAAGGGTTTGTGTTAGGCATTTTCTGAAGGATCTGAAGTCTGAAACTGAAATGAATGTCATTATTTAGTGACTTCAGTCTTCAGAGATTTTCTAGAAAACCACACATTTTATGAAGAACAGATAAAAATGATAAACATTCTGCAAAAACCTGCCCTCTTACTAACAGCAATCAGATTCCTTGTGAAGTAAATCTTTTTCTTGATGTTCTGAATGCCTCTGAGTACAAATCACAGACCTGACTTAATGAGGAGAAAAACACAATATGGCAAATCTACATCATTCTCGGAATATCTCAAGGCACTACTCTGTTTCCCTACCTAATGCTATCTTGCTGAGTGCCAAATGCAGTCACTTTCTTTTTACTCCAGTGAAACAAAAAAGCTATTCTCACATGAAGGATCATTGACAAATGAGAAACCTGATGGCCAGCTTATGTCATTAATCTTTGTTTTTCCTATCCCCACTTGGATTTTTAAACATTTACATTCTTCTTTAGGGCTAAATTCTGAACCACTTCTGTTTCACTAATTTCTGAACTTCTATGCTGATCACTATGAAAGCAAACCTGTCTTTTCATTGTTCTGTCTTTTGTTTATAATCATTCATTCCAAAATACACTTTTTTTTTCAGTTCTGTCATCATGAGTACCAAGTAACATCTGTGAGTTTTCACATATTTCCTACAGTCTACTACAGCTATGCCTTTAATATTTTCTCCTGAAATACTTTTACAGATTAAGACTCTTCTTAAAGATGAAGCGCAAAGTTTTTTTTAATATATTATGCCTCCTGTTGTAAAGTTATCTTTCTTATTGTAAAATGTGTAGCTTTTTACTTCAGTTACTTCAGTGGACCCATGGCTCTCAACCTTCCATCTCCAAAATGAGGAACACTAGCCCTCATAATGTGGACCACATTGACAAAATGTGGAACACATTCTAATGGCTTATGAATAACTTCAACTAGGAAGGTCACAGGGTGGTTAAAATATGCTGATTTTACTTATAACAAAAGATCTTTTAATGAATTAATACAATTCATTTCTATTTACCATAGATTTCACTTAACAAATTCCTAACACTGAATGTGTGACAGACCCTTTCAATGTGGAATATCGAGGAACATGAACTTTTTAAGATCCCAAATGAGGTACGTTCCTTGTAATGCCGTACACTTGAGAGGTGTGAATGGACCTATATTTTAAGTTTAATAAATTACTTTTACTGTTTACTGTATGCTGAGCAAGTGCCGGATTACTTTGATTCCATGCCCTCCAGCTGTGCCTTCTCATGATGCATTAGCAAGGGAGAAGCAGTTGGGATGTTTTCTGTAGACTACAGAAGATAAAGTACCTAGAATGCAGCACAATCAGTTACTCAGTCAGACAATAAATTAATAATTACAGTTGTATTCAAGTGAAAGGTAACAAAAGCAGGATGGAACAGGGTAGGATTCTTAGTAAGGTGTATGGCACTTGACATGCCTAGTAATAAAACAGATGTAAATCTAATAAATATCATACAAAATCACTATAAATTCACACATCTGTAGTTTGTTCCCTAAAACTGATAAATCAATCCATTGGTAGCAAGGAGTGATTTTGGACACATCTTTCATCTTTTTTTCCAACTTTGATGTAATTAGTGTTTTCCTTCCGTTTGTATCTTTTCTCGTAATTCTGCAGTGAAGCTGATAAACCTTACATTTTTTTTTTTTGCCATGAACCAGATGTACTCTGGACCCCTTAGCTGGCGACAGGTTTTACATCAGTTACATCTGCATCAAGGTTCAAGGGCATGTTAAAATTGCTGCCCAACCCAGTGAAATATCTGACAAAAACAGAAAGGGCATTCCATGGGCATTGAGCATTGTAGTACTCATAGCATTCTTGTCCTTTTCCAGAAAATTTCCACAAACTCTCTTCCTCTGTTTCTGAAATTACAGATATTTCTAATCCATTTGGGTTCACTGCATACCTTTTAGTTTCTTTACCAACAATAGGTTATTTATGCCAAAAACGTAAATGTCTGGATATTGTATAACCATGACTTGATCATATCAGTAGTGAATAAGTCCCTGAAACAGATTAGATCAAACTATCAAGTCATTTATTGTGCAGTGGCATTTTGTCATCCGGAAGCACCACCAGCCTCTGACAGCAGAATCTCTTCAGAACTTTCTAGGGGACACAATTGATACTGATCAGTTGACTGGTCTATTTCAGAATTAGCCTTTGAAAGGTATATAAACACCATCTTCCTGCATTTTACTGTGCATAGTTAACTCTTAGCAATGGGTAAAGGAGGGAAACTGTTGCACTGTTTTGAATTTTTGTAAGTTTCTTTTCATTTTGATCACTTTTCTTTCATCTACTTTCTCTCATATAAAATGATTTCACTTTCCCACTGTAACTATAGCCTCTTCTCAACTGTTTAACTAGATCAACTTAGATGTCCAGTATTACATGAACATAAGAACACAGGGAAATGCTAGGCATATTATTAGAAGAACTGTAAGCTGCCTAGCTATATACGCAAGTATATGCATGTAAGTGCTTGTAATGGATGGCAAAAACATTTTAATAATGCTCACCTCCCAGGTCACAAACAGCCATGCTACAGAGTGCATGGGGGACAGGATTTGAACCTTTTTAAACGTCTCTACAGCACGATATAAAGACAATCTCTCATTGGTATTTTATGCTGTAAAATCTTCATCTATTATTTTTTAAGTGCCTTTATGGCATGATATAAAAAGAGTATGCCTGATATCTCCTATTTTCTTCCCCTCCATATAGCAGCATTTGCTCATTAGTCTAGTGCAGTGTGGCGGTGTGACAGATCCTCCAACACACATTCAGACATTCATGTGTTTACACACACTAGCACACAGCACACCCACCTGATCAAATCCATTGACGCACGCACCCATTCATCACATATACACACACACACACACACACACACACACACACACACACACACACACACACACACACACACACACACACACACACACACACACATCAGGGCCATTCATTCGATTACATACATTTACACATGGAGCCATACACATACAAGCACATATCCCCACATTTATCTGTCCACTAAACACCCTGGCATGTACCACTAATATGATGCAACCCATTGGAAGCAAAGGGTGAATACAAGCTTTTGGCCACATTCATTAACATAGCCTGTAGTGGTGACTTATGCAAACAAGCAACTCTCTGAATCCTCAGCTGCATAAATGCCTAACCACAGGTATTACTGTGGGAGCAGCACATGGTTATCTCGGGGTACCACAGTATTACTGTGGGAGCAGCACATGGTTATCTCAGGGTACCACAGGTATTACTGTGGGAGCAGCACATGGTTATCTCAGGGTACCACAGGTACTACTGTGGAAGCAGCACATGGTTATCTCCGGGTACCACAGGTATTACTGTAGGAGCAGCATATGGTTATCTCTGGGTACCACATGTATTACTGTGAGAGCAGCACATGGTTATCTCTGGATATGACAGGTATTCTTGTGGGAGCAGCACATAGTTATCTCTGGGTACCACATGTATTACTGTGGGAGCAGCACATGGTTATTTCAGGGTACCACAGGTATTACTGTGGGAGCAGCACATGGTTTTCTCAGGGTACCACAGGTATTACTGTGGGAGCAGCACATGGTTATCTTGGGGGGTACCACAGGTATAACTGTGGGAGCAACACATGGTTATCTCATGATACCACATGTGCAAAAACAAAGTTGAACAGAAGTCACCATGATGTTGTAGATGAACACTATTTATTAGTAAAAACGAGCGCTTTCGCGTACTGCCAAGGTACGCTTCTTCAGGTTTGTACATCTGCTTAAATTCATCCATTTTATATAAAAAGGTTTATCAATTAAGTAATAATAATTAAAATCAATTAATTTCCATTTTATATAATCAATCAATTAACTAAGTAATTATTCAATCATGTTCCTTTTATCTTGCTTTTTGAAACACATAGTATGCATTATACTAGGCACCAAAACCTGGCTATAACAATGCCTGTATTCAAAAAATTCTATCGGAACATCTTCTTAATGAAATGAATATATAAAAATATACTTAATGAAAATTGAAATATCTCCATGCATGTACGAAATATCAAATATATATACATTAAAAATATATGTTCTAATAATCTAAAATATGTATTTTATATTTTAAAGTATATTATATTCATTATTACGTGAAAATAACAAATTACTCCAGACTTCATTAAAATGATACATAATACAAGTGCATAATCAATGCTGTTAAACTAGAGTATATTGAGATGAAACATATATATTATAAAATCATTAGCTATCTACAAATGATTATAATAGTTCATAATATTTCATTCCAAATATGAACTAGTTTCATCTCCGCCTTGCTAGTATCGGTTTCATACTTATAGTCTGATTTAGTCCTGGCTCTATATGCGCTCTTAACCTCAGGATCCAGTTCAATTCAACAAACTCAAGATAGCCCATATTGTTGCCCTCTCGTCTGCTTACATGGATTAACTGTAAAACCCTGAACCTGAAATGATGGTTGGGAAACATGTAATTGTGCTTGGCTATAGTTATCTCTGGGTACCACATGCATTACTGTGGGAGCAGCACATGGTTATCTCAGGGTACCACATGTGTTACTGTGGGAGCAGCACATGGTTTTCTCAGGGTACCACATGTGTTACTGTGGGAGCAACACATGGTTATCTCAAGATACCACGTGTTACTGTAGGAGCAGCACATGGCTATCTCGGGGAAACCACGGGTATTACTGTGGGAGCAGCACATGGTTATCGTGGGGGAGAGAGACCACATGGCTGTTTATTGTAGGACACTCTCCTAGAATGGCTCATTTGTATTTGCAGCAGGTAGCAGTGATGGCTCATTGCAGTGCTGCATCTCTAGCTCTGTGGTCTTCTATTATCAGACCCAGGCACTGTGACTGTCTTAGAATCACAAATGTTTATTGTGAGATGTGCACCAGCCATACCTCAGCTTACCCTTTCTAAAATATGTTTCAACAGTGACCTTATTATAGAAAATGTATTTTCAACATACTATCGCCTCATGAAAGTCTTGCCGCCAATAACTTTTTCTAACAAAAGCATGCAGTGCTGTTCAATGTATTACTCTAATCACATATATGGAAAGTTATTACTGTAGACTTGTTTTCACCCAACTGGCCTTGTAACCATTAATCAGAGTGATGTTGCAAAAGCTGGCCACTAGTGAATTCTTGTTAAAAGGTGTGGTCATACTTCATGTCAGTGTTTCCAGATTTAATGATTTGCAGAACAGGGAAGTGACTAGTATGGACCAGCAACTTTGCCATAGATAAAACAGGCAATTGCTATACAATGGGTGACCTGCTAATATCTTTGAAATTCCTCTCCTGCCCAAAAACTTGATTTACTTGTATTATTTTAATAATTTTTTAAACGTCAACTGAGGTGTACTGATCCCAGTGGCCCTATTTCAGTCTCAGCCTGACATGCACAGGGAACAACCTTTGAATAGCAGTGTGCAAAAGCAAGAAATGATACAAACAAGGACAAAAACAAACTTTTATATAATAATTAAACGTGACGTGAGTAAACTTTCAGAAGGTGATTAATTAGATTGTAGTTAGTATTGTATGCATATGGATAAAAGAGAGAGAAGCTAAAGGCAGAATCTGTGTGCTGAGGTGAAGGTACTGATACTTAACGGATGTGTCATAGGAGGAGGCACTTACATTTTCCTTGTATATGTTGTGAGTGGAGTTTGTGATAAGAGGAATTATCATTATGATGAGCAGGGATGAATTTAAATAGTTTGTCACCAGGAAGAGAGATGGAGAAATCTATACAACAAAGCCTTATTTTTTGAGGGAGGGTGTGTGAAGAAATGGTTCTGAGTTATGACATCAACAGGTTATATGATGAGATCTGTCTTATTAGCTTAGGGGCTAGAGGGGAGAACATCTCAATATTAAGAAATTTGAATAATTTTGAGCTGAGTAGAAGATCGGCACATTATCGACTGAGCTATTTTTTTCTGTAGTTTTACAGTTGTACTCATTCCTAGTTGAATCAGTAATTAGCCAGCAGATGTAGTTTTAAATGGTTTAAATTGTAAAAGCGGTTCTTTTAAAAGACATTGCATTAAAAGGTTGACAATTTGTAAAATTATGATTGGCTTATAGCATCATGAGTGACCTGTGGAGACTTTGAGCTTGAAGGACAGGAATAAAAGAGTTCAAAAAGTAAAAATTAATATGTATGAGCCTCAATATACAGTAAAAAGTTGAAGTAACTTTAAATGGCACATATATGACAACAAAGAGCACAGATGTAGGAAATCCTTTTATTCAAAATGAAACATTGTACAGGAGTGTTCTAGTGTTCAGCACTATGGCCACGGACCTTTACTCCATTGATTCGTCAGTTGTCATCTAGCTCCAGCCCATTCATCATTATACAGTGTGCAGATGGTAGAACAAACATGATTCAATATCCAGATAGTAGCACCATGGTACAAAATGTAGGTTAGTGGCATCATCGTGGTTCAGAATGCAGATGATACCATCATGCATTGTTCTAATGGTACAACCATTGTACAGTAAGCTCTGTTAACCTGAACTCAAGCAACCGGTAAAAAAAATCTAATAAGTACAGTATAATTTTCATGTGTTGCACTTTGCACCCCCCCCCCCCCCAGTTGCAGAAACATACCTTACGTGTTTAGAGTTTGAGTTTTAGAAAGGAAGATGGGAACAAATTCCCTCTCTCCCCAACCTGAGAACAATTCAAACCAAACAGAGAGTGTAGGGCACAGTTTTAGTCAGGCCTGTTTTTAATAGTAACTCTCAAGCAAACAGAAACTACAGTTGTCTGGCATCTACCAATCCCCATGGGTGCTGGTTAACTGAGAGTTTACTGTATATTATTTAACAGGCACCATCACAATGTAGTATGCACATGGTGAAATAGTCATGGTATAATCTCTAGAGTATCCCAATTTAATCTACTCAAGACTGACAGTGCAACTCAACTAAAGTTAAAAACAGGTAATACAACACATTAGTAAAGGACAAAAAGTAATCAACTAGTACTAAAAGATAAAACACTTCAATCCACACACAGTGATGGAAGAAGACTGCTTACAGCAAGAAACTCAATAGCAGACCTCAAAGCACAGAAAGAAGATGCATTAAAAATAACCCATCAGTTCATATATTACATTTCTTGTCTATACAAACCATACATATTTATAACCACACTCATAAAGTCAGTAAACTCAAAACACTTAATGGTTATTTTATTTAAGTTTTTATATTCCCCATCAGAATTAAGGCCCATGCATGCTGGAAGACAATTTCCTATTTTTCCCTTTACTTTGTTGTAAAAATGACCACGTGCGCAAAAATTATAGTCACAGCTTGTAGCAGATATATAAAAATGGCTACTGCTTCCATACTGTTTCATTGTTTGCCTGCAACTGTGTAAGCTGACATCATTGGCCTGTGCTATTTAATCAAATTATTGATCTGTAGCTCTCTATAACCCACACAGGACATTTCGTGAGCCATATCTACCACTAGCTAATATTGTCAGAAGGAATATACCATTTAGTTAGCTAGGTATCCCTGAAGCAGAAAAAGCAAGCAACCTACAAGTAGATAGCCATCTGAGCCTATTTTATTTATTTGTTTGATTGATAACCACCCAAGTCGAATGGTCAAATGAGTCTGCTTAGCCATAACTCTGTAACAGGCCACCATTTCTCAGAATTTAGGTGATATTACATAAGCAAAATGTTACATATTTGTTTAGACATGTAATTTCGAAATAATACACAAGAACGAAATAACACAAATAGAATATACAATAGTTGTGAAGTGTGACATAGTTTTGAATATATAGAATACAGAGGAAATAACATTTTCAAAAAAGAGTTCATGAAATTTATATAACTACTACGAAGATGTTTATTTTTTACCTAAATACCACGGTGGTGGTGCTGCGGTAGCATTGTCGCTTCACAGTATGATGTTGTCCTGTTTGATTCTCAGCTAGAGCATCTTCTGTGTGGAGACATGCGTAAATGGGTGAACCTTCGTTGAAGGTTGTGCATCAGAGCTGGCAACTCTGCACGTAAAGATTTACTGCCAATCATTAGCGGACTGGAGTTCCGCTGTGGTGACCCCTAACTGGGAAAATCCGAAAGATACAACAACATTGTGTGTGGGGCTCATTTCTGTTCATAAAATAGATGCTTTAGAAAAGCAACTACACTACATTTTTTGGCACTAAGCTTAAGGCCATGGTTTGTACACCAAATGTTAGTTCTGTCAAACTCCTGTTGAAAGACATGACTGCCTGTCATATAATGCTAGCATCTAGTGAATGGTCGATGGCAAGCTTCGTTAGTCATACTGACATCTGATTTCACATATGAAATATAGGTGCTAAATAGGAGAGGATCCATTACAGCATCCTGTGGGGCATCAGTGCTGACATGTTTTTAGATGAAGAAAGTACCACCAACTCTTAGTGTGTGCTTTCAGTTTGCAGCCCAGCTGTAGACACAGGTGGTTTAAGTTGAATCTGATGAGATTCTCAGTAATGCCCATATGGGGAATTATATGAAAGGCTTCAAAGGTCCATGTAAGCTGTTTTAAAACAGTGTCTTTTGACAATAGTAGCTATTGCATTTTTAATTAAATTGTTACCTTAATGCAGTTAATCTACCTTTCACAAAGCCAGATTGATTGGGATGAAGGATTTGTAAGTGTTTAGTTTGAATGGTTATGAAACAGAAAGATATGATCTATACTTTTTCAGATTATACTATAGTGAAGCTGTTAGGATGATAATTTCCATGGTCTATGGGAAACGCCAGCTTTGTGGCATCACAATGGCCATGCTCTGAAGATCAGGTACATACTCTGTGGATAGACTAAAGCTGAAAAGGTTTTAGAAGGGTATAACAATGATAGACTTTGTGACTTATATGAAACAAACTGGTATATTGTCTGGGGCCATGGATCTATTCTTTCTTTTTTTAGGTTCATAGGTGTTTACTAGGTGAATGACCACAAGGGCCTTTTAAATCCTAGCCATGGATTCCAAACCCCAGACAAGTTCTGGTACCCTTGATAAGTGTAAGGAGGGGCTTACGAGGTGAAACATTTACAAGGAGAGGCCTGGGAGATGAATCATGTACAGGTGGTTTGTGTCCATTAGAGACCAGGGTGCCAAACCAGGGATGAATTTCCTGCTCCCCATCCAATTGTCCAAGTTTATACTTGAACTAGTTTATGGAGGAACTCAGATTTGCATGGATGGGAGCCTGTTGCAGACAACAGGTAGTCTCTGGGACATATATCCGTCTCCAGCAGGCATACCACAGGCAAAGTTTAAGTCTTTAGAATGGGTAATTCTTGTACTGGCTGCTTTGCAGATATGCAGGAGGTCCATCAGAATGGGGTATGATAGTGCCTTGTATGCCAGGCATAAATCTCCCCTCAAGAGCCTATAAGAGACAGAATACAAGGATAGGGCATTGAGGTGTGTCTGCATATGAGGCGTTACTTAAACCCTGTATTCTTTTAGTGAGGAACCTCTGTGAATGTTCCAATTTTTGGATACGCCTGGTTAGGTACATACCAAAGGTGGCATTGTACTCAATGGGTCTGATGAATGCCAAATACAGTGGAACAATGAGTGCTTTAGTTGTAGATGCCATAAGTTGTACACTGATTTTCTTACTACTGTGGACATGTGATGGTCAAAGGCTAGATTACTGTCTATGTGTATCCCAAGTCCCTGATTGCTGGGTAACTCTTAGGGATGTGTTGTTAATATGATAATTACATGGGTGGATGGCTTACTGAATGATATTATTATGCATTTCTTGGCATTTAGTTTTAGTCCATGACTCTGACACCAGTTTATTTTAAATAGATCTTAGAGCATTTGGCTCATAGTGACTTCAGGGGAAGTGAAGTTTAGTAAGTTGGTGGGGTTAAAATTTAACTGGATTTATTACTTAAGATATTGGCTATAGTATCCAAATCAGAACAGATAGTATTATTGTGTTTCAACCTGGTGAAGTGTTGGGTATTGCCTGTAATTTTCGTAATACAGTTAAAATGGCCTTACAGCTATCCTTAGTGTTGGTGGCTACATTCATCTCATTTCCTGCCCTAGTGCTAGTGGTGTGCTTGATTTATTTGCTCTGCTGCCCAAGTAACTTCTTACAGCTGGACATGGGCAGCCTTTTATGTAAAACAAGTTTTTTCCCCTCTGAATATAGTCTGTTTTTGTTTATTTTAGAATTTCCCACCATACCTACTGAATGGGAATGGAGCTGTCTGTACACTGGTTTACACAATAGCAGAAGGCAAAGGTACATGTAGGGGTCTTGTTGACTGGGTCATCACAAGGGGATTTTGAATTTCTCCAGATCCTAATGTAGGGATGCTAGGTTATCTTTGAAGTAATCTTTGAGTATTATACAGATAATGTGCAGGATGCATTAGTTTTGAAAGAAAAGATGACAATTTCTTCGTGGGATTTGAGCAAGAAAGGAATGACGTTTGCATGGATGTAGGTAAACACAACACTTGTACTGAAAAGTTTAAGTATGTCATCAGCTTTTCGGGAACGATGATCTAGGGAGTTATACTGATAACATTAAAAAACTGCTTGGTGCATTTATTATCTTGTGCATAAAGTTTCCATTTAATGGATGGTAAATAAATCACCCTGGATTAGTTGGTATACAATTCACCTTATCAAGGTAGTTATCTAAGTGATCAGGACAAGCTATAACTGGCAGTAATATGGCAGTTCACTTTGCTGTGATTAATATATGCAAGGGTTCCATTTTGGGGTCATGATGAAATTTGCATTAGGTAATCGGAGAGTCAGTAAGTATAGTTACTCCACCTTTGCTCACAGGTGAATTGAATTGCTGACAAGTATAGTACCCTAAGACACCAAACACACCAAAAAGACAAAGCCACTTTAAGAAATTCAAAAACGGCAATGGCAGGAATTATCACAACACTAGTTTAAGAAGACAAGAATAAAATAAGCGCTTTTATTCGATGCAATCACCAGACTTCAGCAGACAAATACAATAAAAAATCTCTTGAAATAAATAGTCCTCATTCAGGTCACATGTTCACAAAGAAAACGCACCTCCCCAGCATTAATTCAACAAAAATACACCCTTAAAGTACTAACTATAACGAACAAAAATAAACAAATACAATAAAATGTTATTAAATGTTACCAAAAAATAAAGAATAAACATAAATTATTCACCTTTACAAAGGTTTCAACTTTACCATACACAGAATCAAATATAAATCATTCAAACCTGGTGGGTTGTATGTGTCCAACCATCTGCCAAAATAATTCTAATTGCTCTAACTTTAAGGAAATAGGGTCACGTCTCTCACCAGGTTGTACCAGATCAATAATTCTAAACAAGAAAGAATGCCCAGGATTTGAAGCAATGTGCTTTGCCAAGGCATTCTCAACTCTAACTTTCCTAATACTGTATGTGTGTTCTTACAGTCTCCCTCAGTGTCCGGCCAGTCTTCCCTATATAAAAACTTGAGCAAGACTGACATCTCACAAGGTACACTACACTTTTCAAGTTACAGTTGTATCTGCTCTTACTTTTATATTTACATCCTCTAATGATAAAGGAATTCCCCACATCAGTGTACCTACAGTAAGGACAAACTTCACATTTAAACATGCCAGGCCGTCTAGTCATAACGTTTCGATCCAACTCCAAAATATTCTTCAAATTTTGTCTTCTGTTAGAAACGAACTTTGGTCATTCCTCAATATTTGAACAAAGGGAACTATCACTCTTAATTAAACCCCAGTTTTTAATTAAAATCTGCTTGATGCCTAATTCATCAATGCTAAAAGGAGTAACAAAGGTCAAGCAATAACTGATATTGTTTCCCAAAGGATTATTACATACTTCTATCCATTCATAAGAACCATTAAATACTTTCAAAGTTACATTGGTCAAAATAGGTTTAAAATGACCTGATGTAAGCTTTCATTGGACCTTGAGTCAAATCATCCAGTAAATTGACTGGGTAACCTCATTTTAAAAAGGTCGACTTCAACAAAAAAATCATAGTTGGCTGCCCTAACAAGTTGTCCCTTGACAACTGATCTCTTATGATATACTGGGTGGGCGCTAGAGAAATGTAAAAATGAGCTCATAGGTTCACAGGTGTGTACTAGGCTAATGGCCCTGGATCCTTTTACAAACCTAGCCCATAGGATTACCCTGACATCGTGTCACCCAACCTTAATTCCCTGTGCCTCTGTCGAGTAGAGCCACTGGAGTGATCCCTGGGGTGAATTTTCTATTTCCTATCCACTCATCAAGGCTTCTCTTGAAGAGGGCCAGTGAGGTGCTCTGCTTGACATGTGTGGGAAGTCTATTCCATAGCAAGAGCAGTCTCTGGGTTATGAACCTGTCCCTCCATCAAGTTCTGTTGATTGTGGTAATGAGGTTGAGGTCACTGGGGCATGTGGTGCGGAGGGATTGGGATTTCTTTAAATGTAGCATTTATAACAGAGCTGGATCAGACATGGCTTTGTATGTCAAGCAGAGATCACCTCTAAGTAGGCAATATGAGACAGAGAATATTTGGAGTGTTTTGAGTCTGTCCATATAGGACAAGTGTTTAAGGCCCAGGATCCTCTTTGTGAAGTACTTTTGTGGCCTCTCCAGTTGTTGCAGGTGTCTAGTACAGTACATGCCAAATGTGGCATTTTAGCAATGTCTTTTATCTGCTCTGTCCTTGGTTAGGTCCATGTCTAAATAAGCAATATGTTCCATATGAAACTGAGTGGTACTATTAAGATAATAAAGAAGATTTGCAACTAAATTGTGGTCCCCTTTATTAATACTGAAAATGTCATCCAGGTAACCTGTGTAATGGTAGATATTATCATAAAATAGGGCGTTTTTAAACAGGAACTCCTGCTCCCAATATGCCATTATGAAATTAGCAAAACAGTCCCCACAGAGGAGCCCATAGCTACTCCTGTCTTCTGCAAGATGTATTTCCCTTCAAAAATAAAGTAATTGTTGGTGAGTATAATGTCCAACAGTTCTTGAATTAGGGAAACCTCAAGGTTAGTAAGGTTAGTAGCTTCCTTCTCCCTGAAAAGGAAACAAACCCACTCAATACCCAAAAAAATTCTCAACACTGCTTCTCTCCACTCCTTTTGAATACAACAGGATACCAATGTGTAGGACTCCAAACACAGAAAACAACTACTGATATAATCCTTTATTCTAGCGCCTCAGTAAAAACACCTTCATGGAATAAATCACATACAAAATAGCCATCCTTATATAACACTTCTTAATTACTGCCAATTTGTCAATTATCTTTCTTAAAGCAAATACTTCCAATTTAAATAATTATTCAAACCTTTTGGAATCGTACCATATTTCAAAATGTAAACAGTTTATACATTCATTTCTGCTTTAACAATTCTTCACTAATATTCATACTATCAATTTGTTCTAAAATAGTACATTCCAAGAAATCAATATTACTGTTATGAAACATTTTAAAATGCATTGCAACCATTCTTTCTTCCTTACAGTTTTTTATGTCCCTTAGGTGTTCCATAGATCTTGTACACAACTCTCTTTTTGTTTCTCCTATATAATACATTTGACAGGGACACCTCAAAGCATATATAACCCCCTTACTTCTGCATGAAAACACACCCCTAGATTCAAAATTGATATTGTTAATATACTGAAAACTGGGTACTATATGTGTACAGGTCCTGCAACCACCACAAGCCATTGTTCCCTTAATATAGGGCACTGCGATCAATTCTGTCATTGGCATAACAAAATTGCCATGCACAACCATATCTTTCAAGTTTTTTCCCCTACTGTAAGAAAAAATAGTCAATATGGCAAAATGCTTGCCAACACTTTGCCCTATATTAAATATTCAGAGTAATGCTCTATAAAATTTTAAACTCCTTACTTTTAATGTTATAACCAGTTACAAAATATATAGGCTCTATTTTTTGTATCTATTTTCATTCATATACGTATCCATCGTCCACCTACTCTTCTTAACTTGTCTCGACTTCTCTGATTCTTTCCATACCCGACTTTCAGCTTCCTGTATATTCAAGATGTTATACCCCTCAATTTAAACATGTTCTTAGTTTCATCCAGCTCCCTTTTCAAATTTTCCTTATTACACAACCTAAAAATTCACAACATTTCCCTATAGGGTAATGCTTTGAAAATGTGCAGTGGATGACAACTTGCAGCCCACAAAAATTGACTCCCATCACTGAATTTCCTGTGTACATTCGTTACAATTTCTCCATCCTTCTAACCCTCTAGTTCTAGTTCTAAATCTAAAAATACAACTTTTCTCCCATTCTGTAAACCATCAAAACTTAATTTAAAAGGATTTTCATGTAATTTATATATAAAACTTTCTATTTCCATCCACCCATCTACACAAATAAAAATTAAGTCATCAATATAACGAAAATAAAATTTAACATATTTTTTCACAAATTCTAACGTGGAAAAAATGAATTCTCAAAAAAAGTCATAAAAATATTTGCATACATGGGGGCTTTGCCCTGTTTTTGTCTAAATAATTCATTATTAAAATAAAAATAATTATTCTTTAAACAAAAATTTACTAAATCAATTACAAAATGACAAAAAGGGACCATCACCCATAGAATATCTTATGGCTTGGATTCCATCCTTATGTTCTATACTCGAGTATAGGCTTTCAATAGCACACATCACACCAAATTACATTTGACAACCTTTATTAGATTTCCATAACATAGCTTTGATCACCAACTTTATTAATTACAACTATTCATGATATAATTGATACGAAATACAGCATAACATCCTTGTAATGTTAAACAGGGCACCGTACCTACTCACTCTGCCCCAGTAAGCAGCGTCCATACCTCTACTCACTTTACTTATGAAGCAGTGTCCCATCTCACTTCATACACCGTTCATTGTAATGTTAATCAGGTAGCGTACTTACTCACCCTGCCCAACAAGCAGGGTCCATACCTCTGCTCACTTTACTTATGAAGCAGCGCCCCGACTCACTTCATACACCATCCATTGAATTACCATCCACCAAATAAACACCATCCTTACCTCAGCTTGCTTATCTATTCAGCAAGCTTCCTCCAACTACTCATTGCCTTTCCCCAGATCCTTGAAATGAACATCCAGACATCAGAGGGGGAACAGAAGAGGGCAAGCCTATCCCTCTTCTCCACCAACCAGCCTGACCAGGCTTTTCCCCCTCCCTTCTACCCAAAATTGTTCAATCCACTTCCCATAAAGGGAAGGGTCGAGCCAAACATCATTTGGTGTACAATAATTACCCAGACATTACCAGCCCTTGGCAATTACCTAATGCTTACCAAAGCCTCACCTACCACTGGAGCAAGAATACTCAACCCCAATCACCAACACTACCTGACCCCTAGCAAGGAAGACCCCAGCTAACAATACAATGTGAAGTTCAATTCTGATATTCCCCAACAATTTCAAGCAAACAAGACATTACCTTCTGAGTACATATTCAGCTGCACTGCTGGAATACCAAACTTCTTTCATCCCCTCAATCAGCTGCCACATTCTTCAGCCTTCAATCTTGCCGGTCAAGTCAACGTTCCTTTAGCCCATCAAGTAAAATCCACTCTGCACATCTCATCTGCCACCTCAGTGTTCTCCAATGACCCCACCACTTATTCAACACCAAAGCATGATCATCTGGGAATGCTCTTTATCTCACCAATGGAACTCGTCACACCATCATCTGCAAAGAAAAGGACAAAAGTAAATCCTCTAATATGTAAGGAGAAGGCTCCATCTTATACCCATTTATTCCAAATTACAACCACAGCGTTCCAAGATCCCCTTTCCAGGCCAACGCATGATGCCTTCTGCCCTTCAGTAATTTCGGTCAGTAACTGTTGCCACTTCGTGCTCCCCATGTGTAACTTCTTCGCTCGCCACTGCTTCTGTCATCTGCGAATTCCCTGTGTAACACCACAACCAGTACTTGGCACACCACCATCTACAAAGAAAAGGAGAAAAGTAAATCCTCTAATATATAAAGCGAAGGCTCTATCTTATACCCACCTATTCCAAATTATAGCAGCAGTGTTCCAAAAAAACCCCCATCTGTAAGAAAGAAAAGACATGTAAATCTAAAATACATAACGCACCTGCCAAGACATCTTCAAAGCTTTAACTATTGTCCTATACAATTTTGCAACTACGTGTTCCTATAGCATATGCTGCCGCCCTTGGAACTTCAACGGAAATTCAACAAAAGCGCCGAACAGTAGTCACCCACAGCCGAAGTCTCAAATGACCCTCTTCCAAGCTGTACTATTCATGCCATAGAAAGAGAACATTCAACTTTTTTTTTTTTTTTTTTTTGGACATTAGTACAACTTATTTGTATGGTCCAGTTGCTCCAGCATGAGATACTATGATCTAGCAATAAATATTTTCTGAGGTATACATCCACATAACACAGCCAATTGTACAGAATGTGACAAAGTTGAATTAAAACTTCTTAAAATACCTAAATGAGTCTGCTTATTCACTACTTGTAGATTGAGGAACAGTGCGTTTTTGATACATCTGCTCCACGTGGTAGTACCAATAAAGGCGCAGTGCCAATGGAGGCAAGGAAAGGGGTGTGAAAGATTTCACAAACCCTTTGTTGGCAAGAAGTGAGCCATGGCAAGTAACCCCCTCCCCAACATTTGCTATTGTAACTTATTCTCCCCCTCCCCCAGCAAAGCAGAGCAACATACCCCTCAACAAGTAATCACCCATGCACCTCCCATTGCCATCACTATGCAGGCATCTGACAATTTGTGAACACCACCCCTCTTCAATCCAAAGATCTGAACCCCTCCAACAGTCAATAAGCTCCTTCAACATAGAGGTCCTGCTCCACCATCCCAAGCTGTCACACTACCCACCCCAACACTCCAAACCATAAGCTTTAAATCATACCCTTAGAGCTCCTGAAATAATAAAGAATTACTGCCCACAAGTGTAAATTCAACAGATATAAAATGAGCTGTTAAAACGAACATTAGGACTGAACCAAACATTAGGACTGAACCAATCTCTTTTCAACTATAAACTCACCATCCATTTTTTTTTTTTTTTTGCAAGTTCACAAATATATTTGTCCTAACAGAACCATCTTGAAAAGGTGCAAATGTCAAGTTAAAACACTAACTGCTGACAACTGTTAGCTATTTACCACACCCTGCACCCTACTAACAGATCTAGTATCGCAAAACAAAATAAAACAGCAAACTTACATGCAGAAACATCCCTTAAATAAAGTTCTCACTGGCAGCTTACTCTCAAACCATTTCATTGCTGGCAACACCTCCTAGAAGTCCGAACCTGACATGTCTGACAGTTTTTATTTATTTATTTATTTATTTTTTAAACCTTTGGGTTTCCCAACACCCTGAAGGGAATGGACCCCTGAACCAAGTCAAGCATGCTTAAAGTTCATGAATTAGTATATGCTTAAAGTTCATGAATTAGTATAGCGCAATCCTTGACGTTTGCTCAGCACAGCACCACTCCAATGGCAGTGATGCCTCCTTCTCCAAGTCAGAGTTACATGCGCCAATAACATATCTAAATGAACATATTGCTCCTACCATGCCGGAACTTGATATCCATCTTCTACATTGCCCTCATTTATGCCTGCCCATTCACCAACACGAGGATTCCTACACAATCAACAGCTGACCTAAATGGCTGTCAGTTATCAGCATTGCCAACTCATTGTAAGCCCGCTAAACCACTCACTGGTCCACTGAGAAGTTATTTCAAGTGCATGACTAACGTGTCGAAAAGCATGGCGGCAGCCACACCAGCCTGAGTGAGCAAGCAACTCCTTTCCTTCCTTCTTTTTCCCATCTAAACTGCTGCCAATGAGGAAAGCAGCACAACACACTGCACCCCATCCGCTGATCCCGCTTCGTACCTGCACGGCCCATGGCCATTACTCTCCACCTGCAAAACCTCCCAGAGAAAGGACTTCAGACTTATAAAGTGGACTGAACAACAGGTTTCGCAACAGTCTGAATTTCCCGATGGGAATGAAGCCAACCACACAGATGTCTGCCATACTCTGTCATCATTCCCTAACTGCAGTCCCAAATGCTTCTCCACTAAATTGCCAGCAACCACACCATACTAAAATGGACCCTAAAACACGAGGGAAATCTGGCCATTCTGCAAACGTCTGCACAGCCAAGAGGCATCGCCTTCGAACAAGGCCCACCACAGGGACCTCTTTACATGCCGCTCCTACAAAATAAAACATCAGACCAACTCCAAAATTGAAAAACACCTTGGTAAATGCTGAAACCCAACTCCACTGAAGGAATCGCTCCCAAACAAGCGTGCCAACAGTCAGCTTCCATACCTGACATTCACAGCTACCGCTGGACTCAAACGTGCACTCGCCGAGGGAAACATGCCTCTGAGCCCGCGAAACCCGCCATCACCAGGTACCAAGCAGACACAAGGAAAGCCCAGGAAACAAACACCTCAAGAAAGCAATGCAGCAAAATCAGGCCAATTATTTATACAATGTCTAAGTGCATACACATGCGCAGAACCACCATGCCACATAGCCCGCGCCAAAAATCTGGACACTATGAAAATCTGTACAGTTGACAGGCATGCGTCCTCCCCCTCTTCAGCACACCCAAGCCTACAACTCAACAGGAAACTGTGCCAGAAAGCTGTACACAATCCAAAAGACCTCATGAGGAGACAATAAAACCTCCAACATCTCAACCACTACAATGAAGATCCGCACTGCAGGCAACAAAACCAGGTCATAAGCTGAACCCATTAAGTACAAAGCAAAACAAAAGGCTGGCCAAGCCCTGAGCCACATAACCAAAAACATGCTCTAAACAAACTCAGCGGACACAGGAGGTGCCACTACAAAATAAAGTGAATACTCCCATAAACAAAATGCCACAAGACGAGCTCCTCTACCACGTACACACCGTGAACCTTCAGTCCCGATTGCCCATCCCATCCTACCCATTCACCCAGAGACTGACCATCATTGCTATACCCAATCTATATATACCTTTTCTGCATAATTTTTCCCTTTTTTATTTTATTAAATCAGGGAAGCACCCAGGAGACAGAGCATGCAAGCCGACCGCACTGACACCCGGATGCACCCCAAGTCTGAGAAAGCAAGCAAATGCACTGTTTTCTGAGATATGACAGCCAACTGTAATGTAGATGAGAAATGGACCCGCCTTCCCCCAATGAAGTTTAATGCACTTGCCCTGAGAGTGACCATTACTCATTGGAGCTGCGTTATTCAGGGAGAAAAATAAATAAATAAATTTACCTGATGGCTTCTAACATCAGTACTGCATCTGCCTGTAACTTTTTTTTTTTTTTGAAGTGAACAGGCACTCCTATAATGCAGTTCAAAAGTCCATTCAACAGAAAAGTTGCTCATTCGACTGCCGGTTAGCATAACACGCATGCGCAGTGATAGACGCTACTCAAACTCGCTCAAGCCCGTGAAAGGCTATTCAGAGCCTTAGCTGCTAAAATACCTCAAATAAAGGTGGTAGACTACCCACTCCCATCGATCTCAAGTCCAGCAGAGATACTAAGTATATCAAGCTCCTCACCTAAACAGCCTACAACCACCCACCATTGACAATGGAACTAAACAACCAGCAAGTAATCGCCAAATTTACCTTATCCTGCCACTGTTACTAAATTCTTCATCCTACTGACAACAAGGCCCCCTGGAAAAGGTTATCAGTATGAGTTTCTAATTGAACAAATATACCAATATGCTGAAATTCTAATTGGAATCCGAACCACTTCAACTAAGTACACATTGCCTACCCTTCTGTCATGCGCTCATCCTTGCAGACAACAAAACTTTCTCTCTATACAAGTCAAGGAAAAAAAATAAACTTCTACACCTAGCTTTACCCAACTCTTCCAGACACACATCTAGTTAAATCACAGCCTACCTGACAACACCAGCACCAACTGGTCGTCTCGGGCATAAACCTGCAGTGTAGCAAGTTCACGCCAAAATGTGACTGCTTAACCCAACTACACTAGACTAAACCTCTTAAGGCCCACCCCATCATTATCTCACTTCCTTCCAACCATCCCTGCCTCCACTTAACCCTTTCACCTCCTCAACCCACTTAACTCCCCTTAACCCTTTCACCTCCTCAACCCACTTAACTCCCCTTAATATTAACCTAACCCCCCCATGAGGATGTCCCGGGACAACTTAGCTTGTTCCAAACTTCATTTAACATCCAAAACCAACCAATATCTTTTGTCATTCCATTTAATGGTAGAAATCTTAGACAAAAAAATCAAAACTATCATGGATATATACTGGAGACTTTTGTACATAGGGTAAATAATATCTTATGCAACACCAAGCTGATATTGTGTAGAAAGTATTTGCATGCAGAAATAATGGGCCTTCCCAGAGGATTTTCCATATTTTTATGTACTTTTGGCAAGCAGAAAAAGATAGCTCTTTCACTATTCCTTTCTAACAGTTTATTCTCAACATATTTCTCCGTGAAATAGCCTAAACAAACACTGTTTTCTAACATTCTTTTAAAGTTTAACATTGCTTGTTCATATTCTTTTTTGTCACATTTCACATATACTTCCATATTGTTCAAATGCACATTTCATAATATTGTGCTATGTTTAAAACCACTATTTTATTGCCCTTATCTGCAGATTTTATTATTATATCTTTCCTACTACTTAATGCTTTTAAGGCTTGCCACTCCTTGTGCATCAAATTATATTCTATATCCCTTTTATTTATATTTTTACAAATATTATCACTTTCAAAATTTATCATAGAATTAAAATGTGAAATGTGTGTATTAACAAAGGGAGGTATATACTTATTAATAGAAGAAATAATGGATGTATCTATTTTGCAATAAGCATTTGGAAGTTCTATGTTACCTTCATTAACATCACCAAATTCATTCTCACCATCATCACATGAAAAAAAACTTTTATCAAAATCATCAACAAAAGATACATTATTATTATTTATAACTTTCATATTATCCTGCATAGAGAAATGATGTCTAAGATGTACTTTACGGATAAATCTAAACAATTCCTGTTTCCATACATGATTCCTCGGAATTACTGTTGGTACAAATTTCAAACCTAAATTTAAAACAGCCAGTTGTTCATCAGATAAATCATAGCTAGAAAGATTAACTACTAAATTAGGTTCAGAACAAACCTTATTTATTATAATACTGTCCAGTACCTTGTCCCTTTCTGGAGTCAATAAATTGTCCCTCATCTGTTCTATACCCATTCTGGCCTCCATCTCCATTTCTGTCCTTGACATTGCCCCTGATGCTGCTGCTGGTTATATCCATTTGTGCCTCAAAAAAATTCACGATGTTCCTGTGGTCTCTGTGGATGTGGCAAATTTGGAAAATCTTCATTGTCGTCAGTACTATAATAACTTGTTCCTTCCGATGAAGCATCGGAAGTGGTCTTTTCAAACCTCACTTGCCAATGCTCCCCCGGTCTTCTATTGGGTGGTGGCAGGAATGCCCTCCCTGCCTCGTAGTCATTGATGTCCCGTATTAATTTTCTTCTTTTATATTCAATTACATCAGCATATGCTCCAACAAATTATTTATGTTCTGCTCCCCAAGTTTGTTACTTGGGGACTGTGAGAGTGAAGCCAACTCTTGTTTCAATTTTTTATGTTTAATCTGGTCCCTTTCTAGCAATATGTGTAACCACTCCATCACGCATCTATGTGAGGCTTTTAACCAGCATTCCCTAAACTGCTGGTCAACAGGGCACTTTAGGTCAAATGGAGTAGTTGGATTTTTTACAAAACGGAGACCTCTAGGAGTAATGTCCAGGTCCAAATACCGTTGTAGTCCAAGTGTATTAAGATAAGTTCTAGTCTCATAAGCTACCCTTTGGTCAGAAGGCACCACATCTCCTACACCAACAGAAAGGGATCAGCTACTCTTTTAGTTCTTGCAGAAATTACTAAATCAGTAAGAAGACCAGTACCTTGATTCCCTGGACAATTCTCCACAGCTTGTCCTAGGACATTACAGAATTATTTAAATAATGTTCCATAGTCCTTTGAGAACCCATTACAGTACCAAGACCTCCGACATTGCCAAAAACAGAGAGAGCTTCCTCATGAAATAATTGTGGAACATCCACATTTGGATCCGAAGAGATACCAAAAAATTCTCAACAACGCTTCTCCTCGCCACTCCTTCTGAATACAACAAGATACCAATGTGTAGGACTCCAAACACAGAAAACAACTACTGATATAATCCTTTATTCTAGTGCCTCGGTAAAAACACCTTCATGGAATAAAACACATACAAAATAGCCATACTGATATAACACTTCTTAATTACTGCCAATTTATCAATTATCTTTCTTAAAGCAAACACTTCCAGTTCAAATCATTATTCAAACCTTTTGGAATCATTGTACCATATTTCAAAATATGAACAGTTTCTTTATACATTCATTTCTGTTTTAACAATTCTTCACTAATATTCATACTATCAATTTGTTCTAAAATAGTACATTCCAAGAAATCAATTTTACTGTTATGAAACATTTTAAAATGCATTGCAACCATTTTTTCTTCCTTACAGTTTATGTCCCTTACGTGATCCATACGTCTTGTACGGAACTCTCTTATTGTTTCTCCTATATAATACATTTGACAGGGACACCTCAAAGCATATATAACCCCCTTACTTCTGCATGAAAACACACCCCTAGATTCAAACTTGATACTCAATACCCAACTTGTGGGGAATAATTGTATATAAGTCTTTAATGTCAATGTTTACAAAATTAAACTCATCAACGATGACTAATTTATTGTTGTTTTCAAGAAAAGACCATGAGTCCTTACATATCTGGTGTTCATGTACCAGAAACTTTTTTAAAATGATGTCAACAAATTTTGCACAGGAATAGGTGATAGAATTCGTACCATCCACTAGAGGATGTAAAGTTGGATTTTGCAAGTCTTTGTGTACTTTAGGGATACCATATATTACTTGGACTAAGGGAGCTAGCATCAGGAAATAGTTGTAAAACTCAATATTCACTCGAGCCTCCATGAACAAATCATTAATGTAAGTCTTTATCCTTTGGTGTGCTGCATTTACTTCATTCTTCATTCAGAGATGCTGCTTATTAATTATCAGAGCATGATATTTCTAACATTTGTTCACTATTGTTTACACAATACATAAATACCAAACCCCCTTTCTTCTCTGATTTCATCGCGTTAACAACCTGTTCCTGTTAGCCAACAACTGTCTAATGTCTAATTCAAAGGCACGTTCAAACATGTTTAAATCTGGGTGCAAAGGTGGGTTATACACGCTAGGTATCCTGTATTATGTAGCATTAAATGTTTGTCCATTAAACAAAAAGAGCAAGGTAATCTTAGAGACAAATAAGGTGTGTTTTCTTTGTAAATTTGTGACCTGAATGAGGACAATTTATTTCAAGAGAATTTTTACTGTATTTGTCTGATGAAGTTTGGTGATTGCATCGAATGGAAGCGCTTATTTTACTCTTGTCTTATTAAACTAGTGTTGTGGTAATTACTGCCATTGCCGTTTTTGCATTTCCTAAAGAGGTACTGTACTCTGGTATGCCCATGCACTGGCACAGTAATCAAGGAGCGGTAATCCTCACCACTAGCACCAGTTAGGGGCATGTACATTGGGAAGGATAACAAGTACACACACAGTAAAGTACAGTGTCCTTTAAGAGCACACAGAGATCACAGTCAGTCTGGGGCTGGTTTCCTCCCTTTCTTTCTGGATCTCCAATAAGACTCCCCACTGGCCCAGCTATAAGGTACAGATCTCAGCCTAGTGATCAAGCCAAAACCTCCAGCACCCTCTCTGTTCAACCAGTGCTTCATGTCCAAGCCCAAGTAGCTGACACACACACTTCAATATATAAGTTATATACAAACACATAGACACTCCTGGTGAAGGCTGGCCCTATGTTCTCCAGCTATGCCCCTTTCTGCCCAGGTTATAAGGTAGCAATCCACTGCCACCAACCACTAGTTCTTAGCTACTAATAAGGCCCTTACCAAATCGTGTCCAACTTTACTGTGCAATATTATTATCCCATTAGTAAGTAGGACCCAGGGCTAAAGCTATTTGAGTGACTTGTACAGTATTACTGAATACATGGAATGTATGCCAAGATTATCTCTACACAAAACAGCCACAGCTGAAAGGTTTAAAAATATTTAATAATAATAATAAATAAAACCACAAGACAATACGTATTATTTCAGCACAATAACACTACAGCGAAATCACAGGAAACTTTTAAAATAATATTGTAGGATAGTCTGACATAAATATAGAAAATAGCTAAACTAATCTTGCTATTTCTATCTCTCTCTAAGAGAAATACAAAAGTCTAAGATCCTGCTTGCATACAGAGCAATGGAGGAGTGCTGGTGAGTTGGTGCTCAGGTTCAGACAAAATCCAAAATGCTCTCATCTTTCTCTCTGGGAAAGTCTTTAATTGATAACACAGTACTGCTGAGTCATTTCAGATTACATCATTCTTAACAGTCCTGATTTAGTTTCCCAGGCTCACAGAAACTAAAAATGTACATTTCTTAGTAAGCTCCACCTAGCCAGGATGCCACAGCAATAAAAGACAATATACATGTTAAACCTTAGTAATTCTTAAATCAAAAATAATAGAAATAATTTCCTGGCCCAGACATCCTGTCTCTGAGCTTGAGATCAAAAAGTCATACAATGCTTGACTTATCAGCTTTCTTCCAGCAGAGTGCACTGTGGTTACATTTGTGAAGCTCAGTACAAGATATAGCTTAATCATAACATATAGTTCTCTGCATTTGCAAAACAAGCCTGTAGATTGCATTAATATTTACAATGACATAGAATTATTTACAAAATTCTATCTAGCTAGGTACGCAGCCTTTCAGTTTTTCACACCTGGTATGGAAGGAGTGTTGTTAGTATACTGAAACCTAGTTGGAATAGCTAAGCATACACAAATTACTTCAAATCTCAGGTAGGCCTCAAGACTGGGCATTTCTTGGTTTACAATCATAGTGGTGTGCAAAACCAAATTAATTAAATATGGAATGGAATTTCCAAGTTAGGAATGTTGTAGAAATGAACATTACCTAAAATAAATAACTACATTTTAAATAAAATAAGCAAATAAACAGGAATCAGATGATATATTGCCTCAGAGTCCTTAATACAAGCAGCCTGGCTAAAGGAAAGAATAAAGAAGACCGTCAACCCATATCCACAGGGATCAGTGAGTGATTAGAGAAATTATGTATACTGGTTAGGATATATTGTAGGAATCCCTGAATTCAACAGTGACTAGCCTATTGAATACCACCTGGCTAAACAATGCTGGTTTCACTGCATCTGCAGACAGTTAGGAATCACTGTACCTCTGATTCCTGATAACCAGGCTGCAAGCTCTCTAGCAAATAGTGGTTTTGTCCCAGATTTTCTGAGACTCAGTAGACTCCTCTTTAAAAGTTCACTGGATAGTTTGTTCAGCAGCTCAGCACAATAGAGTATGGAGCTGCTCAGCAGTCCAGAATGTCATTTGGAAAAAGTCCTCACAATAACAGTGGTTAGACCAGCTGGGTAAGTCCCACACAAATGACTTAATCAGAGAAAGCAGTGAATCAATGTCATTCTGTTATTTGTCTCCCCAGGAACAAAACCATATCACTAATCTCAAGATGGCTTCTGAACAGTGGGCTACAGACTACTTAGTGATCAGTAGTCTCTTGGAAGGCCAGGAATAAATTCTTAGTGATCCATCTCTCACCAATTGAATGACAGCAACACTAATGCCAGGCTGAATCCTGAAGAGACAGGGACAAAGGCTCTCCCTTGATCTGCACTGAAAGTCCAAATGTTAGAGTTTAAAAAATTGTTTGAAAAGGGGATTAATTCCTTATGATTTTATGCATACCCGGTGGATATGAAGACGAGAGTATGTATGAAATGCTATGAATTTATGGGGAAAGCCTTCTCAATATTAACAGATGCTCTGACAAACAATAGCCTCTAATGGCAGACTTATATAAATATTGGGTAATTCAAGAATGACTTAGTCTAAAAACATCGCAGGGACATGGTGAATAAGGTAAATAATGAATCCAAAGTAGTGAAAGAGCAGGTTTAACTTACAGGTGTCTCTGATTATACCCTGCCATATACTGCTTACCATGATAAAAGTGCATCTTCTCAGTTTTTCCCTCAACTAAGCGGAGTTAAAGTTGTTTTGGTTTTCTTGCTTTTTGCCACCTTACAGTTGACCATCATCTATCTCAGGGCCTCATCTCTTCTTTTGGGTTTACTGGCACTCCTGCTCCTCTTCGAGAATTAATCTGACCCAAGTTCAGGACTACTGAGAATAGTAGGGTTTACTGATGCAACATCAAAGTGTTGCCAGGGGATATTTTATGTTATGCATTAACTTCCCCATTCCCCGTGCATGCCTGTATTATCAGTGTGTGAATGTGCAATGTGGACGTGCTGGCCTATCATCCTATATCTGAGATGGCTCAGTCATGGTCATCCACCTATTCTCACTTTATACCATGCTCCTTTATAATGCCATAGCCCTCCAGGAATCAGTCACAGGGAACATCCAAGCACATGTTCTACCCTCAGGAAATGTATGTCCATCTTTTCCCTATCAACACCTCAGAGTCCCATGTTTCAAATTTAACCTGTGACCCCTGGACCCATAGTCATGACTTTATACTTCTATTCCATCTTCCAGGCTAAGAGTTGAAACTTTTGATGATAAGAGGGTCAGAGAAATCTAAGCTAACTAGTGCTTAGTAGTTTCTTTGAAAACGACCAAAAAAAAATTGCCCAAACCAATCACTTTCTTTTAGATCTCCAAGCAAAAACATATTTAATGGTAAAATAAACTGAAATTAAACAATCTATAATGAAACAAGAGCAAAAGATAAGAAAAAATGTATACATGCAATCTATAACCACAGAAGTTACAGCTTTTGCTTATAGAATGCAGTAACTAGATTTATTTCTTATTTGATTAAGTACTGGGCTAAGAAAATTAGTGTGAGTGCCATGATGGACATAGCAGAAAGCAGAAAACATGCTCAGGCTGGCACTCAAACATGTTGACTTTTGTAACGTTATAGAGTGGTGTGTCCCTACCTAGGAGAAAGGGTGATAAATCTGCAGATTCTTATAAGGATTCAGTTTTATAGCTAAAAGGATACAAACTTTTTCATTAGTGTATTACTGTTCATCAACAACTAAATATAAGAACACAAACATATATAGCAAAAATTAGTAGCATAATTTCAACAAGTCAAAGTGCAGAAAATTAACAAATTGTGCATTCTGTGATCATTGCTTGCATGTGTAATGTTGCATATAACATTATATACCCCCCATCAATTGTACATAGAACTGTAGTACTGTATTCATAACACTATATAATACTCAAATTGACTTTTTGACTTTTTATATGTTACAGCTGTGTATTTCAAACTGTTGTATCCATGAATCATTGTAGTTAAAAAGACTTGCCATTAAAGTGATGCAAGCTCTGTTATGAAATTACTGAATAATTTATTTAATATTTAAAAGTTTTACCCTGTCCCTGAAAAATGGTTAGTCCACCCGATCTAGAAAAGTAAATGGATTATGAAAAATTAAATACATGTAAAAACAAATTGAATCTAGTTGCAAGCTATCATGGAAACTTGCATTACATTGATTGCCGGGTAAAACAAATATATATGTAGGTATCATTGTATTATTTCATTTTGAGTTTCCAGGAAAATGGAGTATAAAACATTGTGATGTAAAAAGTATAAAGAGTTTTCCTCCAGAAAACTGTTACTATGAAACTTTGCTGGGATTCTTCTAAAATGTATACTTTTTTCAAACTGAAGGGTTTGACTTTGCTAACTGCACCTGAAAATGAAGCAGGCTGACATTAAGCTGTTAAATTGGCTGTGACAATCTTAAATGTACTGTGAAATATAATCCCACACATTCCTAATTTGTAAATATTTAACATAAATATGCTGACAAAACAATAAGATTAAATGCTGCTGCTGTGCTGCATTCAGTATACTGAAACAGCATTTAATGCTTTTCCCTTCTTTCCAAATTTAATTGGAAACTGAAGAATAACGGACCATTAACATCTATAAAAGCAAATCGACTTATATGAAGTTTGTTTTTTTTTTTCCTTAACGGCAACATTGTATAAGGAAGGTTAATAAAGATGAACGTATTGCCTAATATCTCTACCTTTGATTTTGCTGATGGGTGTTTAAAATATGTATAATCAAGCAAAGGCAAAATATAGTTTTTATTAATAATCTAGTTGTAGGGATTTGGTGTTTGAAATTTCGTTGCAGTAGTTTGAGTAGGACAATTATTTGACTAGCACAGTTATTTAAAATATAATTTCTAGCCTCTAAGTAACAATGGATATGGAAAGATAGAAGCTTAAAAGGGGCAATGACAGAAGATTTTAATATATTTTTTTATTTTATTCAACTTTATAAAAACTGAACAAGTTAACATTTGAAACCAATAGATATTATGCTGTTTGGCAATTGTACTAGAAGAGTAATTCTTCATCAGGTCTTTTTCCTTGCTCTTCTGACTGCACTCTGCCCTTGAAATAGGCTTTCTTTCCCAGAATTCATTGGGTGGTTGTTACTAAACTGTACATTCAGCATGCCACATACTTCTCTTTTGCCTTTTAGTTCATTTCCAGTTAGTAAGGAGTGGATTCATCCAAACATTCTCCCTGGTCTGAGGGCTTTGACCATCAAGTATGAAGTGATGCTGACTGAGCAAAGAATTTAATATTGCACAGTGTCAGAGTGGGATATAGTAACTATTAAAAATAACATTTGCCTTGTTTGGCAAAGTATTCAGTTTGATTTAATTTATTGCAGGAACTATACTCCATTAAGCTAGGCAAGATAAGAGAAAAAGAAAAAAACAAGAATTGCTGCTAGACGGTTCTGGGCAAATTGTTATAAAAATACTGTATGAATTGAACAAAAAGTTGTAAAATGTTTGCAATTTGAAAAATGTCAAATTCCAAAAATAGGCAAATAAGTAAAGATTCTGAAAAAAATGACTGCATCAGCATTTATCATATGCTTCTCATATAGCTGCAAAAAAGTAAGGAGGCTCCAGTTGATTTCCTACAACTAGACGGACACCATGTTAAAAAGGAATTTAGTCTTGTAGAACAACAGACTGAACTGGCTGTTAATGATGACAAATTTAAACAGTACTGTGACCCCAAAGGAATTTACTGTATGGCTTTGTGTGTTAACTAAAGAGCAGGGGGCAGCAAGATCATGCTGTTGCCTGTGTAACTGATCAGTAACACAGATCTAAAGACTGTGTTTGGAGAGTTGTATGATTCATTGCTTTGAACAGAATTATCTGTGTTATTAAAATGACAAAGTAGGAAGTAAAGTGCTGTCAAAATCTAAAATTAAAAGAATACATATATGAATGTGTGCACAACAAGTAATTATCATACAAATGGAAATGCTAGTTAACGATATTGGTTTGTAAATTTAAAATGAAATTGAGGGCAACTTACCAGTAAGTCACGTTGTCTGCAAGTGAGTCAAGGGGGCAGGCCTAGAGCTCATCGTACTTAAGTGAGCAATATGACCCACTTGGCAAATTTATCATTGGCTCTATGATAGCCCTGTTCTGCCCTCATGGCAGGGGTTTTTAGGTGGTGGCCTTGCGGCTTCACCACCCTTGTTTTCCCCTCTGTTGTTGCTCATCAGCCTCAACTCTCCTTCATTTGGTTTCAGTTTGACCAGTGGCCATATCACCAGGTCCTTGGGTTGGAAAAAAAAACATTAAAGTGGTTTTCAACCAGGTCCGAGGTAGAGTGGGTTACATACCTGGTCGTGTAGAGATGAGCTGTAACAGGCTTGGTCATGCCAACTGGCTTGAGTTAATAGTTATAGTTGATATGTTGCATGTGAATTTACTGGGTTATCTTTAATGGTTGTCAGTAGCATTGTTAAAGAGGGCCACAAAGGCAATACTGCATGGTTATCGACTCATCTCAGTGGACAAAATCTTTTAATACTACAGAGAATAATTCTGTCAGTACAAAGTACAACATGAATGCTTCAAATCATACGACAGCAAGGAAATCTATTGCTGGGCTTTAAGGCTGAAGGTGCAATAGAAACTGAGAAGTGATCATCTAAGCAGTTATCATTTAGTTCCAGATTTAATGTTCAAAAAATATATATATATATATATATATATATATATATATATATATATATACTCAGCATTCAATAGGGAATACAGAAATGGATACGTTTAAAAAATTAAATAAACAGGATTACAAAAGTGCGTTGCAATTGTATGATGCAAATAAAAATGATGATTCAGTCACTGAATTAACTTTCAGATTCAGTTCTGTTGCTGTATCTGGATTTGTTTGCACATGATGTGGATGTTTATGGAAACTTTAAGTACCCTTTCTTCACTGATAAAAAATTCAATAGTCTCATAACTGAGAAATTACTGAACAGAGAAGTTGGGCATAAATGGTAATTGATTGTCAGTCAAACTTGATAGAACAACAGAATATTCAGAGAATAAAATGAAAAAAATAATGTACTGCTTAAGACTGTGTCAGTGTGACAGCAACATATGTTGGTTAGTTTAGTGTTTGAAAATACAGTCAATCAAGATATTTGCAGACTGACAAAAACACACAATGGCTTCTCTGTGAAGTCAGTGTTTTATAGACAAATACAGAAATTATGAATATACTGATATAAACCATTTTTCAGAAATTATAAACTGAAGATGGTGAGTCACAAAAAAAATTACCCTTCCATACCCTCACCCCCTAAATTATACAAAATAATTCCAATGTCAGACCACAGTGAAGCAAAGGATAAAAATCTCAGTAGGCACTGTGGTGGTTTGCAGACCACAAATCGTTGCAGTGAAACCCACAGCAACATTAAATCTGTGAAATAAAGGTGCTCAACACCAATGCTTTAGCAACTATTTCAAGAATGCACCCTCGTACTTTGCTGCATTAACCATATAGCTTGCGTACATATGTGAATCTCTTACAGATAGATTCTGTATTATGGAATAGCAGTGCAATCTCCACAAGCATGAGGCAGGTGCTGCACTAGAGACTATACTACGAAGGCAAACCAAAATGTCAGTCTTGGCTGAGGTACTGGCTGAAAAGGCTAGTTAAAATGGAAATAAAAGAAGATGAGCCATTGTTTTGGTACAGCAATGGACAGTAAGTAGGTTGACTGCTGAAGTAGGATAGGCTTAGGCTACTGAGTACCAAAATAAAGATAATGAAAAAGATGAGTGAAAGTAAGCAAATGAGAAGTAGATAAGGACTACAGATAAAATGTAGATGAAGGTGTATCAAAAAAGGGAGAAAGTATAAAAAATCAGTCTAGCAGTAAGAGTGGCAGCCGAACAATAGCTATTATGAAGTAATAGAACCCCTGGGAGCAAAATTTTCATGGATTTATCTAATGGTAATAAAATAGTTAATTATTATGTACCAACAATAATAAATCACACAACAAACAAGTGAGCACCTGCAATAAACACCTAAAATAAAACTACCAGATGGTAAACAGCTGAAGAGTGTTAGTAGATGCATACTGAGACATCTAGAGAATAAGTAATGGCAAACACAAAAAATGGAGCTTAATTAACAAAGCAGTAGTCGATAAACACACACTAAATATAAAATAGTATGAACACAAAATGTCAGCAGGACAGCAAATGAATAGGAACAAATGGATTACTAAAATGGGATTTGATTAATGATACAGAAAACAATAAACATTTAAGTCTGACTCTGTTACTCAGACAGTAGTCAAAGGTTAGTGACAAAGTACAGAAGAGTACTGAATTCAAGGTTAGCGCTAAACACTATCAAAATAGGGAAACTGAGCAGTAGTTTATATACCGACAAAAAGCAGTGGTTTAATATAATCCACCATATGGGCAGAGTTTGCATTACTTGGTTTAGTCCTTGCTGTTGCATTGCTTACCCATTAGAATTACACTGGCCAATGGCAGTGAATGCGGCAGTGCTGAACTGAGCGTATCAGGTTATTAAAAGCTTGTTACACTCCACAGAACCCACACAAAAAAATCAATTCTCTGTTCTTGCAAAAGCCGATAAAAGTTAGGCTTTACTTTAATGGAGCCCAGATGAGAAGTCTGTACTTTAAACGTAGACTGATAATTTGTAGGACTGGTACTTAGAAGCCACTGAAACTGTAGTGAACTGAGTCAGTGATAATGTACGTATGAGAGAGATCTATCATCTGCTCCTCCTCCTCCTCGGAAGAGTCCTGGTGTCTTCTCTGGATTGTTCTTTAGATTACTATAAGCAATCCAGTCTTGAAGGATTCCAAACTGAGCGAAACACTTGCTGTTTAAACTTGTAAGGCTCTAGCCCCACCTAAACCATATAATACAAAACAAGCCTATGCCCTAACTGAAGGCATCCATTAAAAATCAGGTGATCTGGTCCTTCAGTACAACACAAAGTCAGGTAGCAGACATACAGAAGCCTGTAGGCTCATAGGTGATTACTAGACTAATGGGCCGGGGGGGGGGGGGTCTTTATAAGCTTAGCCTTGCTTTCCCAAGGTAAGTGGCAGGCTGCTAATCTAGGGTTCTTTTATGGGGTGTATATAAACTTGGGCATTGGCTGTCAAGCATTTACATGCTGCCTCTATCTATTACAGAGACAACTCCCAGGCAAGGGATAAATATCTCATTCACCATCCATTGGTCACAAGCTGAACTTGATTTGGTCTAGGGAAGAGCTCTGTTTGACATGGATCAGAAGCCTCTTCCACTGAATGGGTAGTCTCTGAGAGACATACCTGCTCCTCCAGCATGTGCTGTTTATGTTCCAAGTATGGTTTAGTTAGCTAGATTGGTTAATTCTGATGGTATATGTTTTGTGGATGTGCACCAGGTCCATCAGAATTTGATCATAGGATACTTTGTAGTCCAAGCATAGGTCAACTCTCAGTAGCCGGTAGGATACTGAGCATAGGGACAGGGCTTTTAAGGTGGTTCGCAAAGGACATGTTGGCTATGCCAGGTATTGTTTGTGAAAAATTTGTGTAGATACTCCAGTTGCATATGTCTAGTCAAGTGCATGTCAAATGGGGTGTTGTACTCACTGTTTGTTTTTTTTTTGATGGCAGGGTACAGTGCAGCAATGACATCCCTGGCTGTAGATGCTTCACCCTTAGTTATAGGTTGCACAGCATAGAATGATACATGATGGTCAAAGGCCAGGTTGCCGTCTATAAGTTTTTCCCTGATCCCTGACCAATCAGTCTACTCTTAGGGGTGTATTGTCATTGTAGTAGTTCCCAGGGGTAGCAGTCTCCCCAAAGGATACTATGATGCATTTCTTGGTATTTTTTAGACTGTGGCTCTGGCACCAGTCATTTGTCTTTGTCAGGTGTAGTTAGAGTGTATTTTTGTCAGTTTGGGATTTTATAACTGCACTTAGTTTGTTGTCATTTGTAAACTTGGTTATCCAGAAGTCGGCTTTGACCTCTGAGAAATAGTTGCCAAAAGAAATGGCCCCACCAATGAGCACCAATAGACTCTATTAGTGACTGGTCTCTTTCTGGATGTAGGCATCCCGTATCTTCACTTTTTAGGTACTATCATTAACATAAACTAGAAAATAAAATGAGTATCCATGTATTTACCTCAGGAATGACAGCTATAAGCCACCTGGGAAAAGGAGGTAAACTCTAAGGGAGGGTAATGGCAAGGCAAGGATAGTCATGATGCTTTCTGACCTTGGAATATTTATAAATCTAAGAATCTGGCAGATCTCACTGTTTACTGCAACTTCAAGTCATAGGCTTGACTTCTAATATTAAATGTGAAGATAATATAGCCACACTGAAATTTGTCAGCAGTTAACATTCATTACCTAATGGGTACAGAGTGTATAAATTAATGAGATTAGGCATTGGAGAAAGTGTAGCTGAATAAAAATAATAGGTTCATAGGTTAGTACTAAGCTAACTGCCCTTGCGACCCATTTTAAGCTTAGCCAATTATCCCTTGTGAGACTCAAACCCAGCACCTTGTGTTTGTAAGGCAAACACTGTAACCATTAGGCCACCCTCCCAACAACAATTCTGAAATATCTGTTATATAAAGAAGATGAGCATCTCGGCTGCCTCTTCTAAATAAAATTAATCAGCATATCTTCATGCTTTGCACCAAGTTCTTGCCAGCTCTTTATTAAAACAACAAACTCTCAATGTTTTTACATGATAAACAGATGAGCTGTTTATAACATTTATAATGAAAGCTTTAACTCCAAGTTGATTTACCACTGATGTACATCAAATATTGCTTTTTGTGCTTATTTTTACTATGTAGTAGAACTGATTGCTGTCTTGAAAAAAATGCTATAAATATGAATACAGCTGGACAGATGCCAATGTCTTGGATTAATTGCCACCATTGATGCATTTATGGGATATAAACATTACTCTGACAACATTTCTGAAGTGTTGTGATTATTTCATAATTAATGCCAACTGATCAATTCTTAAGCCATTTACTTGAGGTACAGGAAATAATTATTTTGCAAACTGGTGCTAATTTAAATTTCAGATGGCGCTTGATATCTACACAGGTGGTGGACTGTATCTAAGCAGAAAAGGCAGAAGCTGTTTTTCAGATTTGCTATTAAATATAAAAGCAATTTGGCTCCCTACTGGAATTTTGAGACTCATAAGTCCAGAAAATTTCAGTATGATTTAAAACAAATAAACTTTGAAAGTTGCTGTTACACTTCTAAAGCAGTTTTTGCAGGCAGTCAAGCACTCCAGCAGCCTTCAGTGTATGGGTACACCCTCATCCCCTGCTACTTGTATATACTAATGCCAAGATTGCTGTACCTCTTATAAGAGGTAATACTTCAAGTTATAACAATTTCAGAGTTAGTATAGATTACCAAATAATGACACTTGCATGTTTATAGTTCTGAGGATTGCAGTTATGACCATTAGACATGCAGAGGAAACCCAAGAGATTTGACATGTAAAATAAAAAGTGCTATTTTTTCAAGTTTAATTCCTTCTGTTACTTCAGCAGTGACTTTGAAGTTACTTCAACCATTTGACTAGGAAGACAAAAAATAGTAGAAATAATTGTATAATATTAAGTGATCATCCCATCTTAGATTATTTTATAAAACAGAGGAAACGCGTATAGTAACTACAGGGTTCTTGCCATTTCTGCAGAAATAAAACTTAAGCTTCATGCTTTTGTTTATAGGTACCATTGTTTGTTTCGGATTAATTTTATGGTTTCTTTAAATACCCGGCTTGCTATTTTTTCACAAATGACAGAAATGAATCTTTATCATACAAGAACATCCGCTCTCTGTGGTTCTTGCACACTGGTAATGTTATGAGAATACACCATAGCAGGGTGTAGGTAATGTACATGTTACTCAGATTTGCAGGCCTTGTTTGGACACTGTGGTATAGCCAAAGTGATCAAACCAAAATTCTTAACCATGGTTAAATATATGAATTACTTACCTTACTCTTCGGCATAATTTGTTGATATTGGACAGTGACATTGCGTTCAAAAGAAATATCTTACCTTTTGAAATAGCGTCATTTTATATAGCAAGCTATATCCATTTTCAGTATTGCTATACCTATCTAAGTCAGTAGTACTGGTTGAAGACACATTTTCAGTGTATAGATCTGAGAACCTGGAAACATCTTTGTTATTTCTGAGAGACTATGCATATGAATATTGAAGGGCAAATTTAGTTTTTAATGTACAGGATTTTTTAAGACTAGAATGATGAACTATGTTTTAACACACATAAGTTAATTTTCAGATCATCACTCTGAAAGTAAAGTAAATGTATTTGCAGGGGGGCTCCATTACAGATAAAGTAAATGGTTTTATGTATTTTTGCCATAAAAAATGAGAGTTATGATATATATGTCCTGTAACATCCTCTTTAGTGGGTGGGGGACACTGGCAATTGTAGAGTACATTATAGTCCTCCTAAATGTGGGGTTAAAGTCTAGCTCAACAGTAAAAAGACTTAATTGGAAGAAAATTATCCATAATCATTTAAGGAGCAAATGACAAAAATGATCTTGAGAGTAAAACATTTCTAAAGATATCAGAAACAATTATATCTGGCATTATTTTCCATCAGTAATTTTATTGATTTCTACATCTACACACAAATAAGATGTCCTATTTGTTTGAAACTGCAACATTTAAAACTGCATAGAATCTTGGTCAGCTTATTTCAAAGTGCTACTTTATTTACGAGAAGTTTAGGTTTCATTTGTCTAAGTCACTGCCCTCCAAAAGTGTCATTGATACTGGTGATTGCTAAAGATGTCTTTTGATCAGGAAATAACAGACAAGTGCAGTAATGTAAATAATGCATGCCAGTGTCATCTATTAACAATATTATTCGGTATTGATGTAATCTTCATGGATAACTGCATGCTTTACAAATAGGACATGGCAAGTATCATACAGCAACTCCACAGGTGAATTCCTTGGTTACAGTCAGGGTGTCCAGCAGGGCTCTATCCTAGACCTTCCCTTAACTGCTCAGATTGCATCTTTCAGACCTAACTTTTTCATTGAGATGTTCTACAGTCTATATGCAGATGACCTGGAATTGGATAAACTGATTTCAAGTGTTAACAGATAAGGCATGTCTGCATAATAACTTGACTAAATTGACCATTTGAGCACAGGAGAATAATATGCTGATAAATGCATCAAAAACTAAACATATGAGATTTGGGAGACATAAATTGAAATGTGAATATTTAATACAGCACACACTGATTGAAACTGTAGACTCATTTAAGGACCTGGGCATATGGGTAGATACAGCTATGAGTTTTTCTAATCATATCAACCAATTGCTTAATGACAGATATAGAACTATAGGTTGTATAAAAAGATTTATAAAGTCTAGAAAAACAAAAATTATGAAGTCATTATCTGTTGGTTACATTAAAATAAATCTGAGTATAGAATAACAATATGAAAACCCTATAAGTAAACAAACATGAGTAAACTGGAAAGAGTACAGTAGAAATATACCAAAGGCATCCATGGATGTGAAAATTAGTTATTATAAAAGACTAAAATATCTGAACTTGTACAGTATCCCTTATAGCTATCTAACAAGTGATCCTATTCAAGTAGAAAAGGTATTTAGAGACAACTACCTCTGGGAATGTTTGGGGTTATCCAAAAGTACTAGAGAATCATCAGACAACCTATACAAAATACTTAATTAAGGTTAATATTGGCAGCCCAAGGTAGTAAGCTGCATACACATTGGTTTACAAAATCCATTGAACATGTGGGAGAAAGACAAATGTAGGTTTTGTAAAACTGAATTGGAAACAGTCACACACATTGTGACATACTAATGGCAGAAAGACTGTATACTGAAAGGCATAATAATGTGGTGAGACTGTTGCATTGGGGACTGTGCAAACAGTATGGTACTGAAGTAGCTGAAAAACACTGGAAACATGAGCCACAAAACATTGCAGAAAATGATGGCTTACATCACATGGGTCATCCATTACCAACAATTCAAAATATAGATGCTCTAAAACTTGATATAGTGGTCCATGAAAAGAAGACAAAAATAGCATTGATCACTGACATCACCACACCAGTGACTACAGTGTCTTGTGTACAGAGATATACAAAGTCATAAAATAGCAGGATTTGAGGCAGAAATGAGAGCAATGTGGATACCCAGACAGTCTCAATAGTAGTAGGAGAAATGAGTCTTATAAAAAAGAATCTACAATTGCATTTAGATATGTTACCAATACATGTAACCCTGTACGAATTGCAGAAGGAGTCATTAATGGGCACATTGTGGGTGCTGCAAAGAGCACTTTTGGCTGACATCAAAGACTGAAACAATACTAATTTCATGAACTTTAATCATTTTTAACTTAGAAATGGGGTCCATTCCCCTCATGGTATAAGAAACCCAAACGATTTGAAGAAATTAAAAAAAAGACTTAAACTGAAAATCTCAGCGCAGGCAGAGAAACTTAGAAGATACACAAATAAATATAAAGGAAAACTACAAAATAAGCAAATTTATTGATGACCCAAAAAAAGGTTTATATATAATTGGGAAACAAGGTAAAAGGAATTGAAAGGCCCCCAAAAAAGGAAGAAATGTATATATATATATTTTGGAGAACTATTTATGAAGATCCTGTGGAAAAAGATGCTAAATGGATAGAAGTAGTAAAAGAAAGAATAAGAAGCTTAAATGTGCAGGATATGAAATGGGATGAAGTAACAGCCAGAGAGATTGCAACAAAGTTAAGAAAAGCTTCTAATTGGAAAACCCCAGGCCCAGCTGTAGTACCTAACTTCTGTTTAAAAGCATTAACATCTTTGCACAAAGATTTAGCCATGAGCAATAACTATTTATATGCGTACCCCAAACAGACACCAACCTGGCTAACAACACGTAAAACAATGCTCCTACTAAGAGTGAACCTGCAAACTACCCTAACAATTATAGTCCAATAACTTGCCTTCCAATGATGTATAAACTTTACATGGGAAATAATGCTGACAGCGTTTATAATCATTAAGAAGAAAACTCAATCATGGCAGTAGAACAAAAGGGCAATAATAGAAAGTCATATGGACAAAGGATCATTTGTTGTTAGTCATAGTGGAGAACTATAAAAAGGGGAAGAATCTACTGAAAGGCATAATAATCTGGCAAGATTGTTGCACTGGTGATTGTGCAAATATTATGGTATTGAAGTGGCTGAAAAACACTGGAAACATAAGCCACAAAGTATCATAGAAAATGATGGACTACATCATATGGGATCACCCATTGCCAACAGTTCAAAACATAGATGCTAGAAAACTGTATATAGTGGTCCATGAAAAGAAGACAAAAGTAGCATTGATCATTGAAATCACCACACCCAGTGACTACAGTGACTTGCGTTACATAGTGACACAAAGTCATAAAATATCAGGATTTGCAGGCAGAAACAAGAGCAGTGTGGAAGAAAGATACCCAGACAGTTCCAACAGTAGTAGGAGCAATGAGTTTTATCTAAATACAATTGTAGATTCTTTTTTATATGTTACCAATACATGTAACCCCATATGAATTGCAGGAGGAGTCATTACTGGTCACATTGCAGGTGCTTCGAAGAACACTTATGGCTGACATCAAAGATTGAAACAATAGTAATTTCATGAACTTTAGTCGTACTCTGACTTAGGAATGCAGTCCATTCCTGTCATAGTATTAGAAACCCAAAAGACATGGAGAAATTAAAAAAAAAAAAAAAAAGATTCTATAGGAATGAGAAGTGTACTAATTGTTTCTCTGAGAGAGCAGCTGATGCATGGAACAGACTATCAAGTTACATTAAAGCATGTACTAGTTTAGATATTTTTAAGAACAGCCTCGACAGTTATCATGGAAAGAAGTGTTTTAGTATATGGTCAAGCTCGAAGGGCATTAATGCCTGTGCTTGAAATATTTGTTTGTATGTATGTAATAAATGACTAAACTGGCAGCACCAGATTAAGGAGCATAAAGGAGTATGTTCTTCGGCCCCCTCAGCATGCTCATCTGTGCTAGCACCGTCATGTACCTGGCCAATAAGTATAGAGCAGTACAATGTACCATTCATTTCCCACCATGTGTTTTCAGCTCGCCCAGCAAATCTAGGAAGGAGAGAGAAAGAAAGGTGAGGGAGTCGTCACCCTGGGACTGTTCAGAATGGGGGCAAAATTGTTTCAGCAATATGGCTAAGGGTCTCACCTAGTGCCTCTTTATATAACCATGTGAAGCCACACCCTCCTACCTTCCCACCTTCCCACCAGGCATTGCAAGACAAAAGTTTCTGCTAGCAAATCCTCTTTGGTCTGGAAAGCCTGCCATTTGACTTGAAAGAAACCATTTGTCATAGTACAATATACTAGTCTTTTTTCTAGTAATTTGAAAGTTTTACTCCTCTGTCCTTTGTTGTCTCATCACAAGAATGTACATATCCAGTATAATGAACTGCTGTGAATAGCATCTTTTACATCTGAATCGCATTTCCTTACACCAAACTCAGCTTTTTAAAACCATAAGCCCATATTTTAGAAGAATGGACATAGAACTAGTCACCGCATCCTCATCAAACTTATGTCTGGAGGATTGCAGTACTTGTGAACAACTCTTTGGTATTCTACAAATTCATTGTTTGTGTTTTGATTGCTAAGCTGTTGTGTTTGGATTGCTAAGCTGTTGATAGTGCTTCATTTACTTATCAAAGCTGTTTGATTACAAGATACAGTGTTTACTGTATTTTTTCCTGGCAATGTTTTAGAATGTCTCTATTTGCATGGACATCTTGAATGAAGCTAAAATAAATGAATAATGAACTTGAACATACCATGTTTGACTTTGATGTGACACCCAGCCATACAAAGAATAATGTAAAATACTGGCAAAGTTCCTTCTTAATTTTTTTGCATTCAGATGTTTAAAAAAAAAAAAAAAAAAGTTGAGCTAAAAACTACTCTCTGATAATGTCGTGTCATGAGTTTTGAGAAACCCATGGAAAAGACCTTCATATAACAAGTAACCTTGTTAAAAATTATGTTGATCTTTAAATGGGTAAAGTAGTTCAAAGACAATGAAAAAAGTTAAACAAAATGTTGTTAAATATGAAAAATAAAGACATTTATTAGTAACTATGTTAACCATGACAATGCTTTATGGATTGTTTAAGCAGTGGAAAGAGTAAAAAATGTATAAGATATACATGTGAGAAGAAACTGCTGTAGCATGCAATAAAATACAAGGGCAGACCAGGGGATCCAGAAAGAGAGATGATAAAATCATTGTCAAAGGAGAGTAGTATTTTTGGAACTGAATTCATCATCAAGTTTTAGCAGGTATCTTCATGAGTGAACCCTGTTTTTACAAAATCTCACCAGGACTAAACTGATATATAGACTGCTTTCTATATATTATATATCATGGCCAGAGGTCAGTTAAAAAATAAAAGACAGCTGGGTGCACAAGTCACAGGATAAAAAAATGCCCAATCCAGGTAGTCATACTGGTGCCAGGACTGGAAAAAATGACTGTGCAGAGTCCTCAAGACACAGAAACATTCCTCTTAGGCCATTCTCGGGGGGGGGGGTGGGCCTCCCTCTTGTAGAAGGATGTAGTACTCCACAAAAAAACACAAACACCTGACAGACCAAAAAGGCAATAAAGATAGAATAGACTAATGAGGATAAAGAAATTATGTATTGTTAATATTATACAAGAAATCCAGAATTTCCAGAGAGAAGATATTCAGAAAGATTGAGAAATTAGAAAAAGAAAAATTGCTTGCTGTCAAAAGCTTCAAATGTAAATGTGTTACTTGATGCAATGTATAGACCAATAAAGCTTGGGATGTTTGGAAAAGGAAATGACTGAGGAACTACAAAAATATAAAGAACAAAATCTACAGATGTTTGAAAGGTATAAAAAGGAAACATGGACATGGGGAAGAAAGAGAGGCCTGATATGGTACAATATTTATGCAAATGTGAAGCCAAAGTAATCAATTAAAAAACAGCTCCAAAAATGTTTTAAGTGAAATACAGGCAAAGGCACCCAGATATGGGCAATTTCATAATACAGAAAATAAGATCACGAAGGGGGAATGCAGAACAGAAGATTAGTAAAGAAGTTAAAAAAATAGAAACTGAAGTTATGGAATACCTGCAAAGAGAAAGTCTAACACAGGTTGGCACAACATGATGGAACAATGATTCCCCAAATTATGGAGAAACAGGAGGCATGGGAGACATCTGAAGAAGAAGGGAAAGAAAGAAAGAGAAATCTGATATGGTGCAATATTTATGTAAAGCAGAAAGCAAAGCTAATCAATACAAAAAAAAAAAAAAAAAAAAAGCAGCACCAAAGATATTTAAAGAGAAATACAAGCAAATGCATCCAGATATGGAAACTTTTATAATACAAAGAATAAGAAACAAAGGAGGAATGTAAAAACAAGGGGATTAATGGAGAAGCTAAAGAAATAGAAACTGAAATGTATGGATTACATGCAAAGTGAAGAATTTAGTGTAGGAAATCTAACTCTAAGCATGACAGAACAATGAGTCCCCAAATTAAAGAGAAACCAGTGGAGCAAGAAGCATCTAATCAGTTACCATCTAATGATACTTTGGGGCCTTCAGTAAGAAACCAGTACAACAGTTCATTTGGAGTTGGACAGCCAGGTAAGGAACAGTAAATGGTGGCAACTCTAACACAGTCCATGTTGTGGAGTGATAGGCCAGTGAGCTCTCATATGAAAGAGCACTGGGTCACACAGGATAAAGCTGAAGAGAATATGTCAGAGGAAGATGTTCTGGAACTTTCTCTAGAATGCCCACAGGAAACCACAGGACATGAAAAACAGTGAGCCCTTAGTTTAGAAGAAAATGATCTAAGGGAAGAGTCACTTGATTTAATAGAGATGGATAGACCTATTAAGATTAGTGAAAGAAACAGATTACAGAAAGTCAGTAAGACTGAAATGTTAGAAGTTCAATAAAACAAATGAACACAGTAATCAAGACTGTCCGGGGATTAATGTGGTGCAACAGAAATAAATAGGATATATTACTGTGCAACTAAATTAATAACTGATAGTCTTACCAGAAAAACAAAGGGCAGTAAGAGAAAGGAAGGGAAGAAATCAAATGCCATTGTGGAAGTATCGAATACAGAAAACTAAAAGCAATTAAGACAAGACGTGTTGATGTTAGATGAGTAGAGAAGAGAGAAAAGATCAACAAAAGCAATGTGCAGTATCTGAACAGACCAGGATCTATCATGCATTATTGAAAATGATAAATTAAAGATATCAGCAAAGGCAGAAAAACATAGAAGATATGCAGATAAATATAAAGGTAAAGTACAAAATAAGCAATTCATTGATGACCCAAAAGTTTTACAGATAATTGGGAAACAAGGCAAAAGGCATAGAAACACCAAAAAAAAAAAGAAAGAATATAGACACATTTTGGAAAAATATCTATGAAGATCCTTTGGAACAAAACAAAGATGCCGAATGAATAGAAGAAGTAAAAGAAACAATAAGAAGTTCAAATGTGCAGGATATGAAATGGGATGAAGTGACAGGCAGAAAAACTGAAACAAAATTATGAAAAGTTCCTAAATGGAAAACTCCAGACCCAGATGCAGTACCTAACTTGCAGCTAAAAGTATTAATATCATTACATGAAGATTTATCCCCAAGTAAGAACTATTTATATGAGCATCCTGGACAGACAACAGTCTGGTTAACAAAGGAAAAATGATTCCACTCCTTAAGAGTGGACCTGCAAGAAATCCTAAAACTGTAGACCAATGACTTGCCTTCCAATGATATATAAACTATACAGTGGAATTGATGCAGACAGAGTTTACAGTCATTAAAAAGAAAACTCAATCATGGCAGTAGAAGAAAAGGGTAACTGAAGAAAGTAATATGGAACAAAGGATCATCTATTAAACTCGTAATGGAGAACTGTAAAAATGTGAAAAATCTAAAATTAACATGGATAGACTACATACAAGAATTCTGACAGAATCCCACATTCATGGATAAAGGAGTGCTTAAAAATGTACAAGAAACACCCAACAATGATTGATTACATTACACTGCCAAAGCACTTTGCTATTAAACCACGATGAAAGACACATTATTATCCCAGACAAAAAAAATTCAAAGGGGGCTATTCCAGGGTAACTTTGTCACCGCTGCTCTTTTATTTTGCCCTTAACTCATTAAACTGTCTACTTAACAGATTAGGTCATGATTACAATTTGGCTGCCAGAAAAGAGAAAAGTGTAAAGATTTCTCATCTTCCTTTTTGTGGATGATTTAAAACTGTGTAGTTCAACAGAAGAGAAACTGAAAGCACAACTGCAAGTGGTCAAAACTTTCTTAAATGATATGTTTGTCAGCTGGCCTTGATAAATATGCTAAAAGAGCCTTTAAACAAGTAAAGCTGCAGCACCAAGAAAATATCAGTCTGGGACAGAAATGTGATGTAAAGGAACTTCAGCAGGAGTGAGTGTTTAAATATCTGGGAATTGATGAAGGATCAGCTATAAAACATGATCAAATGTGAATAAAACTCAATATTTTTAAAATGAATAGTGAAAACAGATCTGACATCTAAACCAATTTGCTCTTCCTGTTCTAACTTAGTTTTGATGTGATTGACTGGCCCCAGAAGGAATGGAATCAGCTGGACATGAAAGCAACAAAAGTACTTCAAGTTTAACAAATGATGTATAAAAAGCAGTGTATGCCAAGATTATATATTTCCTGTTCTGAAGGAGATATGGGCCTCCTCAAAACTGTATGTATCGATCTGCAGTTGTAAGACTGCATACATATCTGCTGACCCCACAAGATCCAAACATAGAGAAAGATTTAAAACATGAGGAGAACGAAGCTAAGATGACTTCTCTGTTAAGTTTAGCAGAATCATGTTGATGTCAAGCTGGAATGGAAATTAAAGCAGAAGGAGAGAAAAAACAGGCAACAACTGAATGAGCCAAAAAAAAAAAAGAAAAATATAAAGCAAAGGATTAGAAGAAAAGTCAAGAAATGTGTAAAAGGAATAAATACAGCTGCAAGTACAGAAAACTCCTGGAATAACATGTCTATCAGGATCTGACATCAAAATGGTTAAGGAGAGGTGAATTTAAAACAAAAAATGAAAGGTTAATATTGGCGGCCCATTGAACATGTCAGAGAAACAGACAAATGCAGGTTTTGTAAAACAGAATTGGAAACAGTCTCACATCTTGTTGCATGTTGTGGAGCACTAACTGTAGAGATTCTGTGTACTGAAAGGCATAATGATGTGGCAAGATTGTTGTATTGGGGATTGTGCAAACATTACAATTACAATATTGAAGAAGCTGAGTAGCTCTGGACTGAGGAATCTGAGTAGCTGTGGAAAAAACAGACACACAGCATTATAGGAAATGATGGAATTTATATCGTATGAGATCACCCATTACCAACATTTCAAAAAATAGATGCGAGAAAACCAGATATAGTGGTCCATGAAAAGAAGACAAAAGTAGTAGCATTGATCATTGAAATTGTTATACACAGTGACTACAGTGACGCAAAGTTATAAAATAGGATTTGCATGCATAAATGAAAGCGGTGTGGAAGAAGGACACCCATACAGTTCCAATAATGCTATGTGGGAGCAAAGGGTCTCAAAAAAAAATAATTTACAGTTGTATTTAGATATGCTACCAATATATGCAACAGCGTATGGATTGCAGGAGTCATCAATTCTGGGCACATCAAGGGTGCTGAGAAGACTACTTTTGGCTCACATCAAAGATTGAGACAATATTAATTTTGTTAACTTTAATCATACTTTGACTTAGGAATGAGGTCCATTCCTGTCATGGTTTTAGAAACCCAAAAGACTTGGAGACATTAAACCAGCAGAACTAAATATGGTATGTGCTCAACAGCAGCAAGAGATAGACATATTAAGATAGATGAAAGAAATAGATTACAAATGTAAATAAGACCCAACATGCTATAACACTGGTAAAACAGATGAACACAGTAATAAGGAGTATTAAGAGAAATGCATGTGATGAAGCAGAAATAAATAGGACATAGTATTGTGCACTTAAACTAATAATAGAACGTTTTTCACAAAAAATAAAAAGTAGAGTAACAAGAGAAAAAGCAGAATGTCATCACAGATGCATTAAACAGTGAAAACTATAATGCAATTAAGATGACACTTGCCTCTGTTGGAAGAATACAGAAAAGGGAACTGATCAAGAATCGTGCGACATATTAAATACAACGTACAATATCGAAGCAGATCAGGATTTGTCATATACTATTTCCAGTAATTAAATGAAAACATCACTACAAGCAAAGAAGGAATAAAAAACAGGTATGCAGAAGAATATAAAGGAAAAGTCTAAAATAGGTCAGTCAGTATTGACCCAAAATTGTTTTCCAGACAATTGGAAAATAAAGCAAGAGGAATAGAAAAATCACTGAGAAAAGAAGAAATGGCTATATCTTGGAGAAGTGTTGATGAAAACCCTAATGAATATAACAAACTAAACCAAATGAAGAATTAAAAGAAACAGTAAGGAGATGTAATGTAATGTGACTAATATGAAATGGTATAAAATTAACGCCGGAAAAACAGAGATAAAACTAAGTAAAGTTTCTAACAGAAAAACCCTTTGGCTAAGACGCAATACATAAATTCTGGTTGAAGTTAATATATTTACCCATAGATTTAGCGTTAAGTAAGAATTACTGGTACTTTTCCATTATTGGGGCAACACACAATGATCGCATCGTGTTTAGCCCTGAATCGAAACAAAGCTTAACAAAATGGTTGTAAGACTCGCAAGGTTCCCAGGCTAATATTTTTACTGAGTCCTGCTCATCTGTAGGAGTTGAAGCTTGATATAAGCTGAAGTTGTATTGTGGTTGTCATATGTCTTCCACAGAAAGAGAAAAAGCATGTCCAAAAAGAGGCGCATACAGAAAATCAGTGCATGCACCCTCAAAGTTAACAGCCCATTCTTTTTCATAAAGCTTTTTCAGTCGATCTACAGTGTTATTTTAACTGCACCAAACAAAGAGAGGTAGAATTGGCAGTCAGCTGTAAAAAAATGGTCTGATGTTTAGGTTAGTGCAGGTTTCCAAAAAAAGAAATGATGTTCAATTAACGATGACACTTTCTATTCTTTTCATGTACTTTGTTCCTTTCTGACAGTTCAAAAGTCGTAGCATTACAGCTTATATGAGAAGTGTGCTGATTGTAAAAGGAAAACTGTAGCATCAAGAAAATATCAATCTGGGACAGGAATGCAATACTAAGATACATGACCAGGAAGGAGTCTATAGCTACTTGGGAATAGATGAAGGTCAATAAAGCATGAATAAATGAAAATAAAATTCAGTAAGGAATATTTCAAAAGACTAAAGCTAATATCTGCTTTGATATCCAGTAATAAAGTCCAAGCGATGAATCAATTTGATCTTTGTGTTGTAACTTACATCTTTTGTGCGACTGGTCACAAAAAAACTTATTGAACAAGTTAGATAAGAAAACAAGAAAAATACTTCAAGCTTAGCGAATGGTGCATAAAGAAGCAATGGACATCATGATTATACACACTTCATTCTAAAGAGGTGTGGGCCTGCTCAAAGCTAACTGCATGTATAGATCAGCAGTCGTGTGGCTGCATGCATATTTGCTGACCTCATCACATTCCAAATAGTGACATTTCTAAAGCATGAGTAGGTCATGTAAGGTCACATCATTGCTTAGTTTAGCAGAAGCATTTTAGAACAAAGTGAGTATGGAAATCAAACCAGAAGTAGATCAAAATCAGACTGTAGCTGAGAGTACCAGAAACAAAAAAACAAAAGAAGTAATCTAAAGAAAGGTAATAGATGAAAAGGAAAGAAAATTGGAAAGTCCACAAATCTAATGGCAAGTATACAAAGCTTCTGGAACAACCTCAAGTTGACCAAGAGTTTGATTTAGGAATGACTAAAGAGTGGTATATTGGAACCAAAGAAAGAAAGTCTGCTAAGAGCAGCTCAGGATAGGGGACTGCATTTTGTTCATTTGTCAAATCTATAACATAAGATGAAGAAACAGACAAAAGTAGTTCATGTAAAACTAAACTAGAAACAGTTGCACATCTCATTGCTGGGTGTGATAAATTCATGGTTGGCGGGGCTGCTCACTGAAAGACACAAAATGTGGCAAGACTGCTGCAGGTGGGATTGTATAAACACTGCAATATTGAAGTAGCTGAGGAGCAGTGGAAGCATTGCAAAGACTGTTGAAGTTTATATCACATGGAGTCACTCATTACCAAAAGTCCAAAAATTAGATGGAAAAAAAAGCTTGATACAGTAGCACAAGGGGAAAAAGGGTAAAGTAGTATTTCTTATTGAAATTTGTATACCCAGTGACTAGTATCTTATGTACAGATAGAGAGTTATAAAATACCAGGATTTACAAGCAAAAACAAGAAAAATATACAGAAAAGGTACCCAGGCAGTTTCAATATTAGTAAGAGAACTAGTAAAGACAGAACTAATAAAACTTTTGCAATCATGTTTAAATACTAATACATGGAACACCAAATGAACCGCACAAGGAGGCAATTCTGGGTACATTGCAGGTGATGAGAAAAGCCTTCTTTGCTATCATCAAATACAGAAAAAATACTAATTTTATGAACTCTAATCATATGCAGGCCTATGAGTGGAGTCCATTACTGTGTTGATATTAGAAAACACTTGCAGAGCTGCAGTCTGTGTGCACTCAGTAGTAAGAACGGCAGCAAATCTAATACATGCCATTGTGCCTTGAGATACATCAATAGCCACTGTAACCTTAAGCAAAAAAAAAAATGTTATGCTTGAGGTAAAATTGCATACACAGTGAGAACTTGTAGAAATACGGAAGTGAAGCATTTTAAGACAGCATGCACTGGAACAGCTCATATACATATTAGCACTCAATACAGCTATTATGTTCCTGCAAATGACGACAGCACAAAGAATACAAAGCAGGCATTTTCCTCTCCTTTGCCTGCAAGTTTAGAATAGGCTGCAATCTGGACTTTGACCAACATGTAGCCAAGATAATAAGAAAATCATTCTAGGTAGCTCATGTTAGTGGTAAGGGTATGGCATCTAGGTCCAAGAAAGTTATATTACCACTCTTCTCGGCCCTTATCAGACTTGTAATAGAATACACTAATATACTGCCCCCTTTGACATGTATCTGACCCCGACCATTGCAACGGCTGGAATGCTCACAAAGGTTTCACACCATGAGAATTCAAGGCACGAATACCCTGTCCAACAGTGACTCCCTAAAGGCTCTGTCCCTGTAGTCATTCTCCTACAGTTTGCAGAGAGGTGATCTTTGCCTGGCTTACAGGGATTCCTCAGACCTAGCCCTGATGGAAGTGTTGCATGTGTGCAAAACCTATAGCACCAGAAACACTATATCAAGGCATCTGAACTTCACTTGTGACATAAACAGAGTGTGCTGGAGAGACAGATGTGTCACAAAGGGTCCCCATACTTTAGAAAAGGCTCCCAATCAATGTAAAAAGAGTTCATCCCTGACCATTATAAGTAAACTAATTGATACAAAAAACAGATCCAAAGATGTTTGAAGTAAAACACAGGAAAGGCACCCAGATATAAAACATTTCACAATACAAAATGTAAGATCACACAGGGGAGAATGTAGAACAGAACATTAGAAGTTAAAAAATAATTAGAAACAGAATTTATGGAATACCTGCCAAGAGAAAATCTAACACAGGTTGACACAGCATGATGGAAAAATGAGTCCCCAAAATAGGGACAAACAGGAAGAATGGGAGACATCCTAAGAACAAATATGGACATGGGAAAGAAAGAAAGACAAAAATACTTAGAAAGATAGACATGCCAAAAGAAGTGTGCAGTATCTAACAGACCAGGATCTATTGTACATTATTACAAATAAACTATAAAGATGTCAGCACATGCAGAAAAACATAGAAGATATGCAGATCAATATAAAGGAAAAGTACAAAATAAGCAATTCATTGATGACCCAAAAAAGTTTTACAGAGAATCGGGTAACAAGGCAAAACCAATAGAAACATCAAAAAATCAATACACACATTTTGGAGAAATATCTATGAAGATCATTTGGAACATAAGAAAGATGTTGAATTGGATAGAAGAAGAAGAAAAAACAGTAAAGTTCAAAAGTACAGAATATGTAATGGGATGAAGTAACAGACAAATAAACTAAAACATTATTAACAAAAGCTCATAAATGGAAAATTCCAGACCCAAATGCAGTACCCAACTTGTGGCTAAAGTATTAATATCTTTATATGAAGATTTATCCCTGAGTAAGAACTATTTATATGTATACCTAAACAAATACTAACCTGGTCAACAAAGGAAAAATCATACTCAGGAGTGGACCTGCAAGATATCCTAAACTCTATACACCAATAACTTGCCTTCCAACGATGTGTAAGCTATACACTGGAACTGATGCAGACAGAGTTTACAGTCATTAAAAAGAAAACTCCATCATGGCAATAGAACAAAAGGGTAAGAAAAGAAAGTCATGGAACAAAGGATCATTTCATAGATTGGTACTAGGCTATTGGCCCTAGGGCCTATACAAGCCTAGCCATAACTTCCTGGCTATTTCTTCCCACAGTATTTACTTCCCTGGATCCCTGTCTAGCAGGGTGAATGATGTGATCTCCGGGGTGGATTTCCTATCTTCCATCTAATCGTCAAGGTTCCTTTTGAAGAGGGCCAAAGAGGTGCTCTGCTTGACATGTAAGGACAGTCTATTCCAGAGTCTGGGGAGACTCTGGGTCAGGAACGTATCCCTCCAGCATGTTTTGTTCATTGTGATGACAAGGTTTGGATCCCTGGAGCATGTGGCTCTGAGGGATTGGGATTTCTTTAAGTATAGCATGTCCAACAGCTCTGGGTTTGACATGGCCTTGTATGTTATGCAGAGATTGCCTCTGAGTAGAAGATGTGCGACAGAGTATAGATGGAGTTTTTTTAGATGGTCAGCATAGGGCATCTGATTTTGGCCTGTGATTCTTTTAGTAAGGCATTTCTGTGGCCTTTCCAGTTGTTGCATACGTCTTGAGCGGCACATTCCAAATGGGGCATTGCATTCTATAATGGGTCTAATGAGGGATGAGTACAGTGGGACAATGACCTCCTTTTTTCTGGCCGAAAAGCCCTTAGTGATGAGGTGTGCCACATAAAAGGATTTCCTGACTGTTGTGGCAATGTGGTTATCGAAGGTGAGACCATTGTCCACCGCTGTCCCTAAGTCTCATCACACTTTTGTTGTTGTTAAATTAAGTCATAATAGAGAATTGTAAAAAGGGGAAGAGTCTAACATTAGGATGGATAGATGCCACATTCATGGATAAAGGAGTACATAAACATGTATAAGATAACACTCTAAAATGATCATTTACAGTACAGTGACAGACCACTCTACAGTTAAGCCATGATGAAGGACAGATTATTATGCCAGACTTAATATTTCTAATGGGAATATTCCAGTGTGACTCTTTGGCATCATTGCTCTTTTGTTCTGCTCTTAAGCAATCAAGCTGTCTACTTAACAGATTAGTTCATGGTTACAGTTTGGCTCCCAGAAAACAGCAAAGTCTCTTCATCTTTCTTTTGTGGACAATGTAAAACTGTGTAGCTCATCAGATGAGAAGCTGAAAGCAAAACTGCAAGTAGTCAAAACTTACTCAGATGATATAAGAGTATCAGTTGGCCGCGATAAATGTGTAAAAACAACCTTTAAATTTTTGTAAAACTGCACCACCAAGAAAATATCAGTCTTGGATACGGAAGGTGATATAAAGGAACTTAAGCAGGAGTGTGTGTTAAAATATTTGGGAATTGATGAAGGATCAGCAATAAAACATGAACAAGTGTAAATAAAATGTAGTAAGCAATATTTTAGAATACTAAAACTAATACTGAAAACAGCCCTGATATCTAGGAACAAAGTCTAGGGGTGATTGGCCTCAAAAGTTATTGGATCAACTGGACAGGAAAACAACAAAAGTGGTTCCAGTTTATCAAATGATATATGAAAATCAGTTATACCAAGATTATATATTTCCCGCTCTGAAGGAGATGTGGCCTTCTCAACACTGATTATATGTACAGATCTGGCATTTATAGGACTGCATACATATCCGCTGACCTCACAAAATCCAAACATAGTGAAAGATTTAAAACATGAGGAGAACAAGTCTAAGATGACTTTTCTGCTTAGTTTAGCAGAAGCATATTGTTGTAAAGCTGTAATGGAAATCAAACCAGAAGTAGACAAAAAAATCAGGCAATAACAGAATGTGCTAAAAGACAAAAGAAAGAATATAAGGCAAAAGATCAGATGAGAAGGCAAGAAATGTGGAAAAGGCATAAATATAGTTGCAGGTACATAAAACTCCTGGAACAACCTAGTGTAGATCAGGATCTGATGTAGGTATGGTTAATGTCAGAGGAAAAAACTTCAAAGACCAATGCACATAAGGTTCAGTTAAGGCACATTTAATAACTTGCTGCAAGGAGACAAAAACATGCAAATACAAGGATTTGTCTAACTACTAACAAGAAGTATGCTTATTCTTATACTGTTTTACAAGACATGGCCTTCTATGGCTGACATAATCAAACACAACTTTCAGAATTGTTGTACAGCAGATGTTACTCATATTTTCTGCTGACATGACTAGATTTGTGAGAAACTTTTTGATAAAAACAACCTGGCCTTGGTGGGCACTAATCCGTTTACAGGCTTCTATTGTACAGTGTTACATTTCAAGGTACTCTTCTAACTCAGATACAAGCAAATGCTGATTGCAGTTCATATTTTCAAGCAGGCTTTGTCCTAATTATCTATAGCTTCTACAGCTGTGTATTTTCTCACAGCACAAGCGGAACTCCTTGTCTAAGTTTATACAAGTAGTATTGTTCTATTCATTATTTTCCTAACGCAAGCAGAAATCATCTGCTTCTCAGTAAATTTCCAAGGCACAAGCAAAGATTCTAGCTAACAATACAAGGTCAGAAAGCATCTGCAGTTTGTACAGATTTATGCAGTATGAAACAGAATAAATGTGTTAACCCTTTCCAAGCACTAAATGCACTAAGCATATTACTAATACACACATTAATACATATTTTTCTGACAGTTAAGGAGAGGTAAATTTTAACCAAAAAAAATGAAACAATATTGGCAGCACTGGACAGTGGAATATGTACATGTTGCTTTACAAAGTTCATTGAACATATCAGAGAAACAGACAAATTCATCTCATTGCTGGGTGTGATAAACTCGTGGTTGGGGGTCTGTTCACTGAAAGACACACAATGTGGCAAGACTGCTGCAGTGGGAATTGTGTAAACAGTGCAATATAGAATTAGCTGAGGAGCATTGGAAACATGACCCGCAAAGCATTTTCAAGAATGTTTGAGTTTATATCACATGGGATTACTCATTACCAAAAGTCCAAAAAATAGATGCAAAAAAAAAAAAAAACTGGATATAGTAGTACAAGGAAAAAAGCGGAAAGTATCATTGCTTATTGAAATTGCTATAACCAGTGGTTAGTATATTATGTACAGAGAGAGACAAAGTTATAAAATACAAGGATTTACAAATAAGTGAAATATACAAAAAAGGTACCCAGACAGTTTCAATAGTAGTAGGCGTGACACAACTAATAGATTTTGCAATCATATTTAAATATAAAACGACTGCATGTAACCCCAAATGAACTGCAGAAGGACGCATTTCTGGGTGCATTGTAAGTGCTGAGAAAAGCCTTCTTTGATATCATCAGACAGAAAAAAATACAAATTTCTTGCACTCTAATAATTTGAGTGGAGCCCATTACTTTGTTGATATTCGAAAACACTTGCAAAGCTTCAGTCTGTGTGCACTCAGTAGTAGTAAGAACAGCAGAAAATCTAATATATATATATATATATATATATGCCATTGTGCTTTGAGAAACAGCAACAGCCACTGTAACTTTAAGCCAAAAAGGTTATGCATGAGGTAAAATTGCATACACAGTGAGGACTTGTAGAAATAAGAAAATACATATTTTAAGAAAGCATGCATTCAGCTCAAATAAATGTTAGTATTTAATGCAAATATCATGTTCCTGCAAAGGAAGACAGCAGAGAGAATACAACGTGGGCATTTTCTTTTCCATAGCCTGCAAGTTTAGAATAGACTGGAATCTGGACTTTGACCAACATGTAGCTAAGATAATAAGAAATTAATTCAAGTTGGCCCATAGTTTAGTAAGGGTATGGCATCTAGGTCCAAGAAAGTTAGAGTACCACTCTTCTCGGCCCTTATCAGACCTATAATAGAATACACTAATACAATGCCCCCTTTGGCATGTATCTCACCAGATACATGCAACAGTCTGAATGCCCACAAAGGCTTCTCATCAAGAGAATTCAGGGCATGAATACCCTGTCCAACACTCTGCCTAAAGGCTCTGTCCCTCTATTCAGTCTCTTATAGTTTGCAGAGAGAGGATTTTTGCCTGGCTTACTGGGCTTCCTCAGACCAAGCCCTGATGGATCTGTTTCACATGCGCAAAACATAGCGCACTCTATATCCAGGGATCTGAACTTCGCTTGTGACATGAATGGAATGTGCTGGAGAGACAAATGTGTCCCAAAGGTTCCCCCATACTTTAGAAAGACTCCCCATCAATGTAAAACAGAGTTCATCCCTGACTTTTGTAAATGAACCCTTGACAATTGGATGGAAAAGGTAAAATTACCCCCCTTTCTGGCGCCCATGGCCCTTATGATCATAGGCCATCAATAAGAAAAGTATTATCCTAACTCTCCTCCTACAAATCCATAGTTACCTACCTAAAAAACACACCCCCCCATGTACTACTTGGGATGCAAATAGTTTTGTGTGCATGACTAGACTTTTAAGGGCCGTAGTGGTCAATAGCCTAGTAACAACCTGTGAGCCTATCAGTATTCAGAAAATTAACCCATTTGATGTCATCTGTCAACTTTCTTGAGGTAGGAGCCATGTAACTAATAATGAGTGAAGCAAAATTCAGGGAAAGAAGGAGCAGTTAATGTATGCTATTTTGAAGAATTTTTCAAGATTGCAAATATATCTGGAACTGCCAATGTGGAATTTACGCCTAGGAAATTGGTATGCATTACCTACAGCAATCATTAAAGGTACAAGGCTAAGCTTGAAGTTAGTTAAACCAAAGTACTTCAAACTAAGGACAACCAAAGCATATGCCCAAAAAGCATGATTTTTTTAAGTACTTAATATGCAAGAAACGTTGAAGTATATCTAGATATAGTAACACAGACAGTAGTATGGTATGTCTTTTTCTAGTTATGTATGTGACATCTCTTGCTGTGATTTTTATAGTGTTCCTAAGCTCTTGTGACCCATCTGCTGTACTGTGCTTTCCTTTTGTCTCCTAAGTAATCTGCCATGACTTTGTTGTTAATGAAACTATATATTAGTTAATCCATCAGATACAGTCATGTACACTTGCAAGCCTTCTCCAGAGAAGTATCACTTTCTTACCAGTTTTCACTGCACTTAGTACTTCTCTGTTGAACCCCTTCCAACGGCCACTGCCTCACCATCTTCCCATTTTATCTCCTCAGATTTCTCTCCAGCTTGTCCTTCTCTTTCCCATCGTTCTTTGTTTCTCCTCCAGATTTATTTTTAGTATCCTAATGCTGCCTTTGAACCTGTGCCCTTTTCCTCTTTCCCATCGTTCTTTGTTTCTCCTCCAGATTTATTTTTAGTATCCTAATACTGCCTTTGAACCTGTGCCCTTTTCTCTATCTTTGCTGCTCTAGCTTTCCTTTCTGGGATCAAGAGATATTTGCACTGCAGTTTCCGCATCAATATTTAAGCTAAGTTAAGAAGGGACGTGATGATTAGTGTTCAGCAGTATGGTTTCCTGCCAGGAAAGAGCACTACAGATGTGATGTTTGCTCTGAGAGTGTTGATGGAGAAGTGCAGAGAAGGTCAGAAGGAGTTGCATTGTGTCTTTGTGGATTTAGAGAAAGCATATGACAGGGTGCCTAGAGAGAAGTTGTGATATTGTATGAGGAAGTCGGGAGTGTCAGAAGAGAAGTATGTAAGAGTGGTACAGGATATGTATGAGGGTAGTGTGACAGTGGTGAGGTCTGCAGTGGGAGTGACGATTGCGTTTAAGGTGGAGGTGGGATTACATCAAGGATCAGCTCTGAGCCCTTTCTTATTTGCAGTGGTGATGAACAGGTTAACAGATGAGATCAGACAGGCATCACCATGGACTATGGTGTTTGCAGATGACATTGTGATCTGTAGTTAGAGTAGGGAACAGGTGGAGGAGACCCTGGAGAGGTGGAGATATGCTCTAGAGAGAAGAGGAATGAAGTTCACCAGGACTAAGACAGAATATATGTGTGTGAATGAGAGGGAGGATAGAGGTATGGTGAGGATGTAAGGAGTAAAGGTGGTGAAGGTGAGTGAGTTTAAATACTTGGGATCAATAGTTCAGAGTAATGGTGAGTGGGAAGAGAGGTGAGGAAGAGTGTACAGGCAGGGTGGAGTGGGTGGAGAAGAGTGTCAGGAGTGATTTGTGACAGACAAGTACCAGTAAGCATGAAAGGGAAGATCTACAAGAAGGTAGTGAGACCAGCTATGTTATATGGGTTGAGACAGTGGCATTGACAAAAAGGCAGGAGCTAGTGCTGAATGTGGCAGAATTAAAGATGGTAAGATTTGCACTGGGTGTGACAATGGTGGACAGGATTAGGAATAAGTATATTAGAGGGTCAGCCCAGGTTGGAAGGTTTGGAGACAAAGCCAGGGAGGCAAGATTACATTGGTTTGGACATGTGCTGAGGAGGGATGCTGAGGATGACGCTACCTTGTAACAAGAAAAGAGGAAGGCCTAAGATAAGGTTTATGGATCTGGTGAGAGAGGACATGCAGGTGGTTGGTGTGGCAGAGCAAGAGGCAGAGGACAGAAAGAAATGGAAACAGATGATCCACTGTGGCAACCCCTAATGGGAACAGCCGAAAGAAGATGATGCATTTCTGTATCAATATTTGATGGTCTCCCTTCTAATTTGTGGCTATTATGTTTGCTTTTTTTAAATTCTGCCAACAGCACTGTTTCTACCCACAGTTGTCTGCTTTCTCTGACTAAAACCCCACATGCAGAATTTCCATATGCTTCTCCCTCTCCTTAAAGACATTTGCTTGTATATGTCTTAGGCTTTCTTTAAAAACATCATTAGCCCACTCACATTGCTATAATATAGGGGTGCAAATAGGCATAGGATAAAATCAGCAAGAAAAGGAGAGTAGTATTGCTGGAACTCAAGTCGCCCACAAGTCTTGTTCAGTACCTTTACGTGGTGGACTCTGTTTTCAGATAATCTCACCAAATAGACTGCATGTTATCTAGCATATGTTATTGTGATACATAGGTTAAAAATAAAGACAGCTGGGTGCACAAGAACTAGGATAAAAGCAGTGCCCAATTCTGGTTTGTGCATTTGTGCCAGGACTGGGGAAAATGGCAGGGGTGTGGAATCCTCAATACACACACGCATTCCTACAATGAGATCAGGCCAAGCTCAGAGGGAGGATGCCCCTCGTGTTGAGGAAGTAGAACTCCAAAGCCTATGAAAAACTGATAGGTCAAGAAGAGCCATAAAGATGACAGAGTGGACTATGAGGATAACAAAGAAATTATGTATTATTACTATTATACAAGAAGCCCAGACTTTTCAGATATATTCAAAATGAGAAAAACAGAGGAAAGCAAAATACCTGCACAAGAAAAAAAGTCAAAAGTTTCAAATGAAAATTTGCAATCGATACAACAGATTCATGAAAAACATTCGAGACAAATTAACTTTGGGCTGCTTCTAAATAGAAGCGACAGTATAAGTGCAAGAATATAAGAACAAAACTCAGAGATTTTCCAAAGGTACAGAAAAGAAATTTGTACATGGGAAAGAAAAAGAGAACTGATGTGGTGGAATGTTTATGCAAAGGAAAAAAAAACAACCTAATCAATATCAAAAGGAGCTCCAAACATATTTGTAGAGAAATACATGCAATGGCACCCAGATATGGAACATTTCACTCTACAAAAAAATTAAGAACACAAAGCTGGAACTGTAGAACAGAAAATTAGTAATGGAGAAGTTAAAGTAGTAGAAAGTAAGGTCCTGGATTACCCGTGAAGTGAAGGATTTAATGTAGAAAGTCTAACATAGGGTATGCCCAGCATGATGGAACAATGGTTTCCCAAATTAAGGGGAAACACATGGCATGGGGAGCATCTGATCACTTGTCACATAATGCTCTTTATCCTTTGGTAGGAAACCAGTAGAAAAGTTCAGCTGGACTTGCACAGCAAAGGTAGGAGTAGGAAACAATGTCAACTCTGAAGCAGGCAATATTGTACAGTAATGGGCTAATAAATTCCCATATGAAGGAGCAACAGATGACACAGGATTCATCTGAAGAGCATGTCACATGATGACCTGGAAATTTCTGTAGAATGCCCTCAGGAAACAGACAGTAAAGAAGTTTAGAAGGAAATGATCTAAGGGAAGAGTTGCTTGATTGCCTATGGAAAGACATAATAAAATTGACGAAAGAAAGAGATTGACAAAAGTAAATAAGTCCCAAAATGTAAGAAATCTGATAAAACAGAACACTGTAATCAAAACTATTAACAGTAAGTTGTGATATAACAGAAGTAAATATGATATATTACTCTGTAGCTAAAACTAAGAACAGATATTGTGCTGCATTTATATGGTAACACTAAGGGGAAGGAAGTTGAGAAGTGAAATGACATGATGGAAGCAGTAAACAGACAAAATTATTAAGCAATTAAGACCGAAATTACCGCTGTTAGAAGAATATAGAAGAGGGGACAGATCAACAAAAATACTTTGAAAAATAGACATGATAAAAGCATATACAGTATCAGAATAGACCAGGACCTATCATACACTATTACAAATAATAAACTAAAGATATCTGCACAGGCAGAAACACTTACAAGATATGCAAATAAATATTAAAGGAAAAGCACAAAATAAGCAATTCACTGATGGTTAAAAGAGTTTTATAGTAAACTGGGAAACAAAGCAAAAGGAATAGAAACACCACCAGAAAATGAAGAAATAAACATATTTTGGAGAAATATTTATGAAGACCCTGTGTAGCATAAAGATGCTGAAGGGATAGAAAAATTAAAAGAAACATAAGTTCAAATGTTCAGGATATGAAATGGGATAATGTATTGGTCAGAGGAATGGAAACAAAATTAAACAAACTCCTAAATGGAAGAGCCCAGGCCCAAATGCAGTACCTAACTTCTGTCTAAAAGTATTAACATCTTTGCATAAAGATTTAGCCCTGAGTAAGAACTACTTGTATGTGCATTCTGTATAGACACCAAGACGATGCATAAAAGGAAAAACAATATTCCTTCTTAAGAGTAAACCTCTAAGACAAGCTAAAAACTACAGAGCAATAACTTGCCTTTTGACAATGTACGGACTATATTATTAAACTGATTCAGAAGAAGTTTATAATAATTTAGAAGAAAACTCAAACATAGCAGCTGAACAAAGGGGTAAAAAAAGAAAGTCATATGGAACAAATGATCATCTGTTGCTAAATAAATCCATAATGGGGAATTGTAAAAGAGGATGAATTCTAAGTATGGCATGGATTGATTACAAAAAAGCATTGGACAGCACTCCCACATTCATGGATAACAGAGTGCTTACAGTTGTATAAGATACATCCTCCGTTGATCAATTACATTGCAGTGACTATGAAACAGTGTCAGAAGACTTTGCAATTAAGCCTTGACTAAGGGCAAATATCCCAAGCATAAACATTCAAAGGGGGATATTCCACAGTGATCCTTTGTCACTGCTGCTGTTTTTGTCTTGCCCTTTAACCCATTAAACTGACTACTTAAATATATCAGGTGTCAGTTACAGTTTGGCTCTCATAAAATAATCAGGCTTAAATATTTCTCATCTGGATTTTGTGGATGACTGAAAACTTTATAGTTCATTGGATGAGGAGTTGACAGAACAAGTGCAAGCAGTTAAAACTTTCTTAGATGAAATGATATAATTACATTCGGTCTTGATAAATGTGCAAAGCAATGGTTAAGGCAGGAAACTTGCAGTGCAAGAAAATATCAATCTAAGATAGGAATATGATATAAAGGAACTTGACCAGGAAGGATTATGTAAATATTTGGAAATTGATGAAGGATCAGCAGTAAAAGATGAACAAATGTGAATAACATTCAGTAAAGAGTACTTCAGGAGACTAAAACCAATACTGAATACAACTTTCACTTATAGGAATGAAGTCCAAACTATAAACCAATCTGTTCTTCCTGCTTTAACTTAGTTTTGGTGTGATTGACTGGCTCCAAAAGGTATTGGTCATTTGGACAGAACAAGAAAAATGCTTCATGCTTATCAAATAATATATCAAAACAGTGTATACTAAGACTACATATTCCATGCTCTGAAGGAGGTATGTGCCTTCTCAAATTTGATAATCTGTATAGATCTGCAGTTGTGGCCTGCATGCAGATCTACTGACCTCATCTGATCTGAATATAATTAAAGTTTTACAACATGAGGAGAGGAAGTCTAAAATGACCTTGCTGCTTAGTTTAGCAGAAGCATTCAGGCGGCAATTGGGAATAGAAATCAATCCAAAGTAGACAAAAATCAGACAGCAACTGAATTTGCCAAAAAAAACAAAAGAAAGAATGTAAGGAAAAGGGTCAGATGAGAAATAAAAAAAAAAATGGGGGAAAATCATAAATATAGCGGCAAGTAAGGAGATCTCATGGAATAACTTCATCTTGATCAGAATTTCACACAGGACTGGTTAAGCAGAGGTTAGTTGAAACCTAAGGATGAAAAGTTAATAATGGCAACCCATGAGAGTGAAATATATACACCTTGATTTACAAAATCCATTACACATATAGGAGACACAGACTTGTGTAGGTTCTGAAAAAAAATAAGAATTGGAAACAGTTGCACAACTTGTTGTTGGGTGGGATGCACTCATGGAAGAGGGCCTGTACACTTAAAAGCGCAATAATGTGGAAAGATTGTTGCATTGGGGATTATGAAAACACTAAACTATAGGAGTAGCTGAAAATCATTAAAAATATGAGCCACAAGTCATTTTAGAGGATTATGATGTGCACATCACATGGGATCATCATCACCAGCAATTCTAAAAATTGATGCAAGAAAAACAGATGTTGTAGTCCATGAATAAATGACAAAAGTAGCATTGATAATTGAAATTGATACACCTAGGAATTACAGCATCTCACATACAGAGAGAGAGAGATGCAAAGTCAAAAAATATCAAGATTTTCAGCCTGGCATGGTAGAAAGGTTCCCAAACAGTGCCAATAGAAATAGGAGCAATGGGCGTAATAAAAAAGAATCTACAGGTGAATTTAAATATGCCATCAATACATGTGTGACTATTAATTGCAGGAGCAGTCAATTCTGGGCACATTGTGAGTGCTGTGAAGGGCTTTTGGCTAACATTATCAATTAAAACGATACTAATTTTGTGAACTTTAATTAGACCATAAGATAGGAATGGGGTCCCTTCCTGTCATATTAGAAACCTGAAAGATTTAGAGAAATTAAAAAAGGACATATATTTCATAGCTGATTCATTATAGCCACATCAAAACAATTTACTGGTTTGCTTCTTACTCTCCCTTTATAGCCTCATGGGTGTCAAATATCTAGATCTCATCTGTACCTGTTTTGGTGGTGCATACCTATTTTTAGGTTTGAGTTCGACCTTCACATGGTGTGCCTGTTGCTGGAGGTATGCTCCTATTTTCAAGCTTGATTTCCTGATTCCCATGTTCCCCCTAATCACAAATGAGTTTGAAGCCATTAAGTAAATAGTAACCAGACTACATTTCTGCTGTACTAGTCCTTTGACATAATACATCTCCTTTTTTCCAAAGCTACAATAAATGACATTGTGAGGTAGATTTTGCAGTATCATTCCCAGGTCTAAGGATTTCAAACAGTGATGTTGATAATATGCTTACATTTTTGCATCATTTCTGTCACTAAGTTTTGTTTCAACTGAAACTGAGAAGAATTGGGTAATATTTTGTATTTAAATGTTATGCTTATTAGGTATCCAAATTTTTAGGCTGTATGTTTTTACATCTTCATAGCCTTTGTAAGTATTTTCAATTTGTACACGTTAAGATGCAAAAAAAAACACTTGCAGATTATTTTTAGTTATTGGTCCCTTTAAATATTGTTCCCCATTTTTTCCTTTTCCCCATTCCATCCTTCTGCCTTTTTTCGTCTTTCCTGGACATTCTTTCCAGATACTCTGACTTGCCCTTCTTTAACTAATATATTACCTGATGACTCTGCTTTGTTATTTTAGACCATTTTTCCACAATGCATGTCTCTTCTTATGCATTCTTTGCACTTCAAATATTTCCCTTCCTTTTCTTTTATCTTGGCCCATGCTACCTGAAATACCATGCAACTCCACAAGTCCATTTATTGTATTCTGTACCAATGTCCTAGCTGTGCCTTTTTTTTTTTTTTTGAAATATGCACACTTACTCTTTTCTTCCATCGCACTCACAAGTTCCTTCTCTGTCAAAATAGCATATCTTTTCTAATTCTTCACCTGCATTTTCCTTACCTTTCTTTGCCCCCTTTCACCATACGTTTTATCCTTCTACTCCCCATCTGTCAACTTTCCCTAGTTAGTTATCTGTCTCTTAACTGATTATCAAAAACCTTTCTCCTCCTTCAGCATTTCTCTCTCTCTCTCACCTCATTCATCTATATTTTTTCTTACACATATGTTGTGAAATGTGGTGGTAATCTTCTCTTCTTCCTTGTTTTCCTAGATATACTTTCTTTGGCAGTCTTTGCTCTTCCATTTTTCTAGTCATCCCTCTGTCACCTACTATATTTGCAGTACAATGTCACTCTTTCATTATTGAAAGACTCATCAGTACATAAAACCCTATAAGGTTGACCATAATTTATGTGGCAGTCACTTTACCTAACACTGTTTGTTTTGCATATTTTTTTCTGCTAACAATGTCCTTTGTCTTCACTGATATATTTGGCTATTAAGTGTAAAAAAGCTTCCTTTATCTCTCTTACGTTCCCTCTGTCATTTCTTTTCTAAGAATTCTCAGTACTGCATGGACTGCTGTTTGTGTCATTTGAGAGGTGGGTGCAGTCATCTGCATATAATACAAACTTGTGTGATACTCTTTTGTCATCTTCAGATTATTCTAGCTTTCTTCTTACCCCTGTTGCAAATTCCCTGTTTATCAACATGAATAATCTCAGCAGCAGTGGGCAGCCATCTCCCATTTCCCACATTTGTCTTTTTACTTTGTCTTTTCTTGACACTTACTTGTTTATCATCTCCAGTACCAAACTATTCTAGATCACCCTTGGTAACCTCAAATTGGTCACCTATACCTCTCTGTAGCCACTCTGACAGTTTTTTTTTCTACTTGGTCAAAAAATTCGTGTAGGTCAGAAATAACTATCCTCCCTTTGTGTTCTTTTTCATACTTGGCTCTCTAAATGAACTCTACAAGCTCCCACCTGTTTCCACTAGCCTACTTTTCCTTTGCAAATCCACTCTTCCCTCCTTGTGTTACACTTGGAGGTATGCTGTACAGTCTGTCTAAGATTTTGACCAGGATCTTCATATAAGTATTGTTCAGGGAAATCTGACTATTCTGTCCTTCTCTGGGATTTCCAGCATTGAGCAGTGGTACCACTCAAGTCTTGCTCATGGAAACTAATGTTTTCCCCATTCTTTTAGACTCTTCACACAGAACCTGCCTAGTTTTCTCTTCTTTCTATTTATTGAATTCCAGAAGAAAGTGATCAGCTCCCCTGCTTTCCACTCATTCAGTTTTGCCGGTGCCCTGTGGAACTGAATCTGTCATACTACTTGCCTCATCCAGCAATTGATATCCTTACCTCAGTCACCCTAGGTCCACCCTCTCACCTGTCTGATTCTCATAAACTCTATCTCTATTGCCTACTTTCTCTCCTTAAATTCCTTATTTAATTATTTGTGTCCATTTATGTATGTATGTATTGCTTTTGTTGACCAGGGTAGTTCTAAGGTCAGGGAAGAAAAATGCTGTTAATAGTCTGTTTTATATAAATGAGAAAAATGTAAAGTTTAAAGACACAATATATACATAGAATAACTGAAAGGCAGCTGTGCTTGAAAAAAATCTGCAATCATTAATACAGAGTCATTACATATTAATGCAATACAAACTGTCATATACAGTGAGGTCTAAAATTTCAAAATTTCATTTGTGATTAGGAGGAATAAGAGAGAAGTAGCTTTGTGTGGGATATTTATTGCAAGTGCTGTTTCAGGTGATGGAAAAGTTATTCTTTGTATAGGGTACATATTTTAGTGTGAAAAGCACTAACTTAGTTTTCTTAGCACCTAGGCAGAAGGTGAGATTGGTGTGCCAGGTTTCTGCAGAAGAAAAAGCTTTTTAGTTCCTTTCCAGAAGTTCCCCTCCCATATTTCTGCTAATCCCCATCTGTTGTTTCTTTCTCTCTCTTTCCTCTGTCAGTTGTTTCAGTTCTGCCTTTATCTGTTGATTCTTTTTGTATGTAGCCCACAGCTGTCTAACACCACTTGTTCCATATTCATTTGTACACATTTCTAGAAATACCACTGCATGAATTGCTAAGCATCTCTTTCTCTTATGTCTGTTTGTTGAACCAGAAACATCTTTATAACCTATTTTTCAGGTACCAGCTATTTCCTGATGAACACCATAAAAAAAATCAAAAATGTGATTCTTTGAAAAATGTTAATAAATCAAGATGTAAAACATTCATCCGTTACCATTTTGAATTGCATTGTTAATAAAAAGATTAAAAAAAAAGAAAAAATTCATCCAGTAAGCACTTCCATCTGTGGTTAGACTTCTTCAGATTGAATGAAAAAGAATAAAGCACAGCATTGTATACTTTCAACAATTAAAACCACATCAATAAAACTTGTACATAATTAATCTAATTTGATGAATTATGGACTGCATTATTGTTTAAGCTTATTTCTTTTTAAATAGACTTTGAAGTTCTCCTTGTCATTTAATCCTGGAGGTTTGCTGGCATCTATCTGCAGAATCCAGCAATATTCCCTCCAGTGTAATGCACCCTTATAAATAATATAGTTCAGGGGCAGTTGGAGTTAGAGATTTGACTGACTGTGAAGAACTCTTGGTGAAAGAAGGGGCTTCCCTATGTTCTATATAGTAAGGGGGTGTGGGGGGTGTAGCCCCCCATATATTTTAAATATTTTGAACTATATACATGGATACTTGAAATTCCAATATATTACTCTTTTCTGAACATAATATATACTTAAAATATGTGGGGGGGGCGGTGCACCCACACCCCCCTTACTAAATATACTAACTCCAGGGTCACACTACAGTGGGGGAAAGGCCATATATAACTTTCATTGAAATGTGTTTCAGTGAATTGAGTTTTCAGTAAATTGTGCTTTCAGTGATTTGTGTTCAGTCATTTGAGTTTCAGTGAAATGTGTATTCAGTGAAATGTCCTAGACTCATTCCTGCACAAAAAGAGCAATACTAACAAGGTGGAATGAAAAACATGGGCATGCAAACCCACAAAAGGAAGCCACTAAACATCAGTTTTCAGTTCACTTCCCTGGTAAATAGTTGCAGTCACAGGTCAATCTCTTCCTGCCATACCTACAGCTATCCAGAACATGGCAGAGTATCCAGAACCTTGTCTCTTTTGCATTGATTGCATGTCACAGGCTATTCAATATTCAAGCAGGTCCCTGGATTAGGATTGGTGTCTGAATTTCAGTTTTCTTTTCCTTACAAAATGCATACTAACTTAGAGCCTGCTGTTTTTTTTTTGTTTTTTTACAGCACACAGTTAGGGGAGCAACATCAGCAATCCACTTCCAGTCCTGGGCATCTGTCCCATTGTAGCTTTCAAGAGTGCAGTAACAACAATGGACTAAGGTGGACTTGCATACACCCATACAGATCCAACAGCTTACAGTGTCCTTCCTCAACATGCACAACAAAAAGGGTCCTACCTTGTGTGGTAAGGACCCAAACATGAACATTTGGCAATGTCTCCAGTTTAAAAACTATGAAGACATTTTTTTTTTACATTTCCCATTCACGCAGTGCTCTGACAAAACATACCATGAGTTCTGTGAAGTCAATGGGAACTAGGTCAGCCAATCAGAAGAGAGTTTTTTCTCCCTACCAATCACACTCCATGAAAATATACTAAGAGATCCCTGGAATTATTAGATCCCTGGAATTATTGCATGCCAGCTTAACCAATCAGGAGTGTTCTGTTTCTTTGTTTGTTTGTTTTTTGTTTTTTCCATGTACCCTGATAAGTAGCACTTCCTGAAAAGATGCTGTGCGATCCATGAAATTAAAGGAAGTCACCTCAACCAATCAGAGAGTTTTACTAAGAAGCACTTCATGAAAAGATACTGCAGGATCCAGGAAATCAAAGGAAACCAGCCCAACTAATCAGAATCAGAAGAGCCCAGGAAAAAAAAATAAACAGAGAAAATCAGTAAAACAAGACCAGGAAGTATGATAGAAAAAGGATAAATTAAACATTAGCAGATGTGAGGCAAGTATACATGACCAGTACTAGCCTACAAGTAAAGTCTGAAAGAGTAAAATGTCTGGAAGCTGCATTGCTACTGAAGATTACAGGGAGCTCTGAGGGAAAGCACACAGTATACTGAGGAAAGGGAGGCACATAGAGAAAATGTAGTAAATGGCCAGTGAAGATCATACATACAGAGCTGAGCAGTAACAGCAACAATCAGCTGAACATGTTAAAAGAACCATAAATATAAACAATGAGTAACCACACCAGTGACCTAAGGTTCCACAAAGCATCCCCAGGATAAGCCAAAAAACCCTGTATTGCCCATTTTGCAGGGTGTGTCTGATGGGAAAGCACATTTCCAAACTTCCCAGAACAATGCAGAAAGTCCATAAATCTAACGGTCATAACATGGAATGTGTCTGTGTTTCTGTGTGGGTGTCTCTGTAAGTCTGTGTGTCTTTGTGTCTGTGTGTGCCTGTGTGTGCCTGTGCATGCATGCATGTGCATGTGTGTGTGTGTGTGTATCTCATGGGAGATATCAGACCCAATCAAGAGGAGTAGAAAAATCAAACAATGACAAGAGAAGAGTTGGTCATCTGATGTAAGAGACCATTTTAAAGTAAGGAAACTAGAAGAGTTAATAAAAAGAAAAGTGCAAGGAGAAGTAAATGATGCCAACTTATGTGGGAAGGGGAAGTAGAGAGAAATGTCAAACATGAACCGTATATGCACCAAACAAGGACACCAGCAGTCCCCCACACTTTTTTTTTTGCTTTCTCCTATGAGAACCGATAAATGAAGTCTCTTATCCATTCCTTCTCAGCTCATCAGCTGGGACCTGAAGTGCTTCTCAAACCCAAGCTGCTAATATTACAGTCAGACACCATCTTACTTATTATATCTGTTAACATTTTGCACATGTTACGAGTTTCTACACTGTTGAGCATTTATTTTTATTTCTGAAAAACTCTTATGAAGGGCAGATTCATTATCTGGATGAAATACTGAGGCCTGCAGTGATGCACCTAAACCAATATGGAATAATACAAGACTACTGAGGCACAGACACTTAAACCACTGGGTGATGCATTTACATTTTAACCACCTGCATCTGAGTTTTTTATTGTAAATTGAACAGTAATATCCAGTTCTCCTTAGCTGCTTCATGCCTCTAGTAATTGACTGTCATTTTTCTGTCAGCGTTGTCACATATTCTACTTGCTACTTTTCATGTGCCGTATTATCATACCTATCTGGATGCACATGGCAGAAGTTTCTTCTTTTCCATTTTGCCCCACTCCCGTATTTGCATTTAGATATAAAAGATGAATCAACGCTGAAAATATTGTTCTTCCTGACTTTTAACTACGTTCATTTGTTAAAAAAAGTAAAAGTGATTTTCTTAGAAAGTTACTGTGATACCTTCCATGACAACATCTGAAGAAGAATCCTGAAGTTAAATCTATCCACGTGATTACAGTGTCATATAATCTAGAAAAACATTTATAAAGGATAGATCATATCTGATATGTACAGAATCTAGTGTGGATCTTCTGTCACAAGCACAGCCAAGATATCAGTTTAAATAGTCAAAACAAAATTGTGGGTAAAGTCCACAGGTACAGAAAGAGCAGATGATATAAAAGAAAGCATCGTCCGCAACAAACACTGTTTAATGAACCTAATTAGACTTAGAATTAAAACTTGTGGGTGATTTTTTTGTCAAAAACAGTGCATTTAACAGACTTTGATACCATCAGTAGTAGTTTCTGAGTTCCTCATACCTTTCTGTGATTGAGGGAAGCCTTTCCACCTATCAGTGAGAATGATAAGCACAGGGCAGCCTATCAGTCACAAGAGGACTGGTTTCAAACATGGAAATTGTAGCTTATTGGCCGTTTAGGTAGCATTTCTATACCTTTTAACTTTCTGCCTTAAAAAACAATGTTTGCATGTTTTTTGCCCTTGTTTAAACTCCGTGGATCCCATTTTGGCATCCTAAAGCCTACAAGATCAGCAGAGAGGACAAAGAGAAACTTTTTGATTCAATCTAAGTATCACTGCTTTACTTGCTTATATTACTACTTACTGCACTTGTTCTGACATTTTTTCACCCTAAATTCAACTGCATTTATTATAATTTCAGCTACTTACACAAGTGTGCTAGCCTGCTCTGTGTTTTAAGTGCTTGCTTGCCTTTTATTGCAATCGTAGTGAGTTTTAAACTGTGCACTGTTGACCTTTTACTGTATTTGCCCTCGCTAAATGTATTCTCCATTTGCCTGTAAAAAAGAAAAAAAAATCTAGCTTGTTTGCCTTTCTTCCCACCTTTTTCTTAGCCAGTATAGCCCAATTACAGATTTTGCTGTATTCAGGACTGTTTTCATAGTCTGAGTGCCCCATACCTTTCTGTGATCAAGGGAAGCTTCTCTGCCTATCAGTCGCAAGAGGAGTGGTTTCATACTTGGAAATTGTAGCTTATTGTCCATTTGTCAGCACTTCTATCCCCTTAAACTTTCTGCCGTAAACACCCATGTTTGTGTGGTTTTGCGTGTCGCACTGTGCCAATAAGCTAGGGCTAAACTATTTCTGGTGCCAGAAAGTCTAATCTTGAAATTTTCCCTTAAATCTTGCCAGTCTAACATCCGCTTGCACTCAACTTGAGTATCAAAGTCTAGCACTTGCTCAAAGCCTCTTGTAGAATTTACTGGAGCATTTTTACTGCTAGCAGCACTAAACTACTTCAGTACTATTAAATTAACATGCATCCAGGTATATCTAAAGGTCAGTTCCCTGTCCTCACTCCTGGTAACCTGATGAACCTGGGCATCCTGAGGCAATGTAGCAACTGCCTCCTGTACACAGACAACCCTCTCCTCCTACCTCCCAATACCCAGACTTGTGAGAGATGCACCTATATATCCAAGTTGGAAGCAAAGCACTCTCATGCCATATCTGGATTTGCCAGCCAAGAGGAGAAGGTCAACATCTGCACCACACCACATGAAACATGTATTCCTCAAAAACATACACCACCACAATCCTCACATAGAAACATAAAACACACACCTACCTTTGTGGAGGCTTGCATTAAAAATCTATCCAAGCATTAGGGACCTCCAAGGCAGACAAGCAACCACCATACCACAGTACAAACCATGCAACCCATAGTTCAACACAAACAGTGTGCCACCCAAAAAAAGCCCCTAAGGCAACACAGTATACCTAATACACTAGATATAGGTGATTCAATAGTAAGGCACACTGATGTCCCACTCACCAGGTTGAACAAGGAGAAAGTTATAGTTAGCTGCCTGTCAGGTGCCAGGATCCACCACATAATGCATGCACTCAAGTCACTCCACAACAAATATGACTCAGTCACTGTCCATATTGGTATGAACGACCTGAGACGTACCTCTCTGGACTACATGAAAAGAGACATGGAGGAGCTCTCGGACCATGTAGCTCAGGCAGGTATGACCCTAGCCCTGTGTAGCATCCTGCCATAACCCAGAATGATACCACAGTACAAGCAGAAAATGATTGACTTCAACAATTGGCTAAATGTCTGGTGTCATTCTAAGGGGATCCAGTATCTGTCTGCCTGCAATGACATGATTGAAAGACCTTGATGCTTTGCCAGAGATGGCCTGCATCTGTCACCCCTGGGATTCTGGATATTGGCTAGGGCACTTGCCACCCCTATAGTGCCTTTTTTAGGCAATATCCTGATGTCAAAAGTACCACCACAACTGCTACAACCAAATGGAATCTGAGAGTTATGCTACTCAATGCTAGAAGTTTGAATCTCACAATCCACTCACTCGAAACCCACCTTAAAATGGAGAACATTGATGTCTGTGCAGTAACTGAAACCTGGTTCATGGATCCAGAGAGCATCCCTGCACTACCAGGCTATAATTCATTCCACTCCTTTAGGCCCCAAAGCCTGGACTGAAGCACTAAACATGGTGGTGTCTCCATATTTTTAAAGGATATACACACCTCCAGACTAGTAGCCCAACACAACACTTTGGAGATACTCCACGTACAACTAACACTGGGCAACACTGCAATCCAGGTGGTTGCCTGCTATATTGTCAATCTCCTCTCCGGTCCAGCTGGTGAATCTGGGAATCTTGAGGCAATGTTACAACTGCCTCATGTACACAGACAACCCTCTCCTCCTCCCAACAAATTCCAACACATGTGAGAGATGCAACCATATAGCCAAACTGGAGGCTAAGATCTCTCAACTCAGTACTGGCATAACCAGTCAGGAGGAGAAGGAAACCACACTCACTACAATTCCAGTCTCACATAGACCTACCACGACAGCAAACCAAACACATAATCACACAAAAACATACTCGGAGGTGCTAAATAAAGATCTGCCTAAGCAGCAGAGACCTCCAAAGCAGACACCCAAGCAACCGCTACCCCAAAACAAAACACGTGCAACACATATCTCACAAAGCCAGTGTGCCGAACAGTCACAGCCCTTAAGACTAAACAACACACCTGATACACTTGTAATAGGTGACTCTGTCGTCAGGCACACTGACGTCCCGCTCACCAGCCTGAACAAGGAGAGGGTCACGGTGAGCAGCCTGTCGGGCGCTAGGATCCGCCACATAACACAAGCACTCAGGTCACTCCAAGGCAAGTACAAATATGACTCAGTCATTGTCCAAGCTGGTGTGAATGACCTGAGACGTACCTCCCTGGACTACATGAAAAGAGACATAAAGGAGCTCTCTGAGCATGTAGCCCAGGCCGGTATGACCCTGACCTTGAGTAGCATCTTACCCTCACCAAGAATGATGCCACAATATGAAGACAAGATGATCAATTTCAACAATTGGCTTAAGTACTGGTGTCATTCAAAGGGGATCCAATGCCTGTCAGCTTGGGATGATATGCTCGACAAGCCACGATGCTTCGCTAGGGATGGCTTGCACCTGTCACCCCTGGGCTTTCGGATATTGGCAAAGGCTCTTGCTACCACCATAGTGCCTTTTTTAGGCAAGGCTCAAAAGACAAACCCACCTCCATAGGTATCACAAGGGATAAGAAACTAAGAGTAATGCTACTCAACGCCAGAAGTCTAAACCTCAAGATGCATGCACTCGAAACTCTCCTTAGCATGGAGAACATTGATATCTGTGCAGTAACAGAAACCTGGTTCAGGGCTCCCAAGAGTACCCCAGCACTACCAGGTAATAATATATCATGCTTTTCAGCCCCAAAACTTGGACCGAACCACAAAAGGAGGGGGAGTATCGATATTCATCAAAGATACCCACACCTCCAGGTTGGTGGCAAAGCACGAAGCATCAGAGACTATCCATGTGCAACTAACAGTGGGTAAAACTGCCTTCCAGTTTATAGCCTGCTACAGACCACCATCCCAAACCCAGGAACCCCACTCGGCCTTCCTGAGAACACTGGAAAATATGAAGGTCTCTCCAAACACCATTATATTGGGCGACTTCAACTACCCAAACATAGACTGGGAGCATTACTCTAGCTCCAACACCCTAGCCCAAAGGTTCCTAGAATTTATAAACTCAAATGCTATGGAACAACTTGTTACCACTCCCACAAGAGGGGAAAACATACTGGACCTGATCATCACCAACATGCGGACTCTATGCTCCAGACCAGAAGTGTATCCCTCACTGGTAAGATCAGACCATAAACTAATCTCACTGGATATTCACATCCTGACCCCACCCCCTGCCCAGAAAACCACAATGAAAAACTTCTCTAAAGCAAATTTCACACTCCTCAAAACTGAGGTGGAATCCTTCAAAGCCCCCAGGCCTGTGGAAAATACAGCTCAGACCGCAGAATCCTTTATAAACGCATTCTATGAACACCTTCGGGAATGCATGGATCATGTGATCCCAAATAAAACCAAGACCCAATCCTCCAAAGGCAGACGTCCTGTCTGGTGGACCCCAGCCATAAACAAACTATACAATAGAAGGAGGAAGCTACTAAATGGCAGAGCAAAATCCCAAAAAGGGAAGGCATCACTGATCAGTATTAGCAAAAAACTACGGGCACTCATAAAATTGTCTAAGGCCAGCTTCGAGAGAAAAATTGCACAGGACACTAAGGATAATCACAAGGCTTTCTTTAGTTATGTTAGGAACCTGGGTGGTAATTCCCAGATATGCTCAGAATTAGTCCAAAATGACAAAAAATACACTGAACCCACAGACATTGCCAACATCCTAGCTGACAGGTTCAGCGCAAACTTCCCCCTCCCCACCAAAAGGGCAAATATCTATCCCAGCAGAGTGCTGCCCCCCTAACATCTCAGATGCTTAAGTAAGAGCCGCCCTCTCCAAAGCAAAAAACACAGCATCAATGGGACCAGACGGTGTCCCGGCTGCGCCCTACATGAACTCCAAGAAGAGCTAAACCCAAACATAAAACTACTGTTCAATCTCAGCCTTACTACAGGATATGTGCCCAAAGAGTGGTGTACAGCAACAGTGGTCCCTCTCCATAAAGGTGGTGCCTCAACGGATCCAGGAAACTATCGCCCCATAAGCCTGACTAGCTTGGTCTGCAAAGCTATGGAAAGGATCATCATGGACCTCATAAATAAAGATATTGGGGACCTACAGACACTGGATCCTACCCAGTTCGGCTTTGTTAAGGGCAGATCCTGCCTCTTAAACCTGGTTGATTTCCTTGAAACAGTCACCAAGGCCATTGTCGAGGGGAAGGTGGTCCACACAGCCTACATGGACCTCGCAAAAGCCTTCGATACAATACCCCACTCGGGCATTATAGATAAGCTCACCAGCTTAAATATAAACCTCTATGTCACTAGATGGATTGCAAACTGGCTCAAGGACAGAACCCACATGGTTAGAATTGCTGGAACCATGTCAGACTCCAAACCAGTTACAAGTGGTGTCCCACAAGGCTCAGTCCTGGGACCTCTCTTGTTTGGTATATATTTCTCGGAAGTACAGGCCAACACGGAAGGACTGTGGCTGACCAAGTTCGCAGATGACTGCAAACTTGGTGCCATAATCGACTCTCCAGCCAACACAAGCATCCTCCAAAAGGGCCTCATAGAAACAGACAACTGGTGCCAGAGCCATGGCCTCAAGCTAATTGCCAAAAGTGTATAGTCATCCCTTTGGCAAAAACAAAGTGCCCACAAATTACCACATAGGTGGTAATCCATTAAGTACAGAAGAAGTAATTAGGGACCTGGGGACCCAAGTTGATAGCAATCTTTCATTTGACAACCACGTGGCCAAAGTGGTTAGAAAAACATTTTATATAGCCCACCTAATCATGAAGGGATTCACATCTAGATCAGGGGAGGTCATCGTGCCTCTTTACTCATCCCTCATCAGGCCCATAATTGAGTACAATGCCCTTTTGGGATGTACCTTACCAGACACCTGCAGCAACTGGAAAGACCCCAAAAGTACCTCACCAAGAGGATCAAAGGGCTCAAACAGATGCCATATGCTGCCCGGTTAAAGAAACTCCAGCTCTACTCAGTGGCATACCGCCTGTTCAGAGGCGATCTGTGCCTGACGTATAAAGCCATGTCCAACCCGGAATTAATGGACATGCTACACCTCAGAAAATCCAAATCCCATCGAGCTACACGCTCGAGAGACTTGAACCTCAGCACTGAAATAAATAGGACATGCTGGAGGGACAGATTCATACCCCAGAGGCTCCCTTCACTCTGGAATAAAATCCCAGTCCAGGTTAGGCAGAGTCCCTCATTGACTCTCTTCAAGAGGAATCTTGATGAGTGGATGGGAGATCGTAGGTTTACCCCGGGTATCACTTCTGTGTCACTGTTAGACAGAGGCACAGTATACTAACCTTGAAAAAGGGCATAGCAAAATAAATTTAAAATGGGTGGCGAAAGCCAAACACATTCTGGCTAGGCTTATAAATGCCCTAGGGCAGATAGCTTAGTATGAACCTATGAACCTATAGGTCCCACACCATGTCTCAAGACTCCCATTCCACATACCTAAACATCCTGGAAAATACCAAAGTGCAACCCAACACCCTAATACTGGGGGAGTTTAATTACCCCTGCATAAACTGGGACAATTACTCAAGTACTAACTCACTTGTTCAACGATTCCTGGAATTCATAAATTCCAATGTCCTGGACCAACTTGTTCTTACTCCCACTAGGGGTCATAATATCTTTGATCTGGTCATAACCAGCATGAGCAACTGCTGCTCTACACCTGAAATTAACTCCTCCCTGGTCAGATCTGACAACAAGCTAATCATCATGGATATCCACATTACCCCCTTCTCCCACCGTAAAGGAAACCACTGTAAACAACTTCTCCAAAGCAAACTTTGGGCTCCTAAAAACAGAGGTGGCAAACTTTACAATGCCCGTGCAGTTGGAAAATAGCTTCTTGACTGCTGAATCACACACAATTGCGCTGTACGAACACATCCACAAGTGCATGGATAGAGCCATCCCAAACAGCCAAGATGCTTACCTCCAAAAAAAGGAAGCCAACCTTGTGGGTCCCCTAACCAAATTCTACAACAGAAGGAAGAAACTGGTGCAGAAAAGGGTAAAATCCCAAGACCAGAAAAAAATCCCTAGCTAGCCTTAGCAAAATGAGATACCTCATCAAATCCTCTAATGCTAGCTATGAAAACAAAATAGCAACAAATACTAAAGACAACCATAAGGCATTCTATAGTTATGTCAAGAATCTTCAGGGCAACACTTGGGTTTGCTGTGAGCTACAGCATAATGGCAACACATACTCCGTGCCAGCTGACTTTGCCAATATATTGGCTGATAGGTTCAGTGCAAACTTTACCCCCCCCCAAAGGCCAATCGCAATTACCGAGGCATGTCAAGTTCTTACTATTACTGCTGCTCAGGCTAAAACTGCACTGTTTAAAGCCAAGAACACAGCTTCCATGGGACCCGATAATATCCCTGGATGCATTTTACATGAGCTACAAAATGGACTGGCACCACACCTGAGTGCCCTGTTCAGTCACGGCCTCACTTCAGATTTTGTACCCACCGAATGGCAAACGGCCACCGTCATCCCACTCCACAAAGCAGGAGTGACTACAGACCCCAGAAACTACTGCCCCATTAGCCTGATTAGTCTGATATGCAAGGCTTTGGAGTGTATCATTATGGACCTTTTAAATATGCATACAGGAAGCCTCCAAACTCTAGACCCCATGCAGTTCAGATATGTGAAGGGTAAATCATGCCTGCTCAATCTGGTAGACTTCTTTGAGTCTGTCACCAGAGCTGTGAATGAGGCCAAGGTGGTACACACAGCCTATCTTGATCTTGCCAAGGCCTTTGATACCATTCCCCACTCGGGAATCATTGATAGACTGCCTAATCTAGGTATTAACTCCTATGCCACAAGGTGGGTTGCTAACTGGCTCACTGATAGAACTCACACTGTTAAGGTTGCAGACCCCAAATCGGACTACTGACCAGTCATGAGTGGTGTCCTACAGGGATCTGTCCTGGGTCCCCTTCTGTTCAGCATCTACTTCTCAGAAGTTCAAGTCAATACAAAAGGACTTGGGCTGACCAAGTTTGCAGATGATTGCAAACTGGGAGTTATTATAGAATCCCCAACTGACATAGATATCCTACAAAGGGGCCTCACCGATGCCAACGACTGGTGCCTGAACCACAGCCTTAAACTAAATCCCAAAAAATTAATCGTTATTCCCTTTGGGAAAAACTCTGTGCCCATGAGCTACCACATCAGTGGTGTTACACTTAACTCAGAAGGTGTAATAAGAGAGCTGAGAACACAGGTTGATAGCAACCTCTCCTTTGACAACCACATCACCACTGTGGTTAGAAAATCCTTTTATGTGGCACATCTCCTCACAAAGGGTTTCAACTAGGAAGAAAGAGGTCATCGTCCCTCTCTACTCATCCCTCATTTGACCTATTATAGAATACAATGCCCCTTTTGGCATGTACCTCACTAGACACCTGCAACAGCTGGAAAGGCCACACAAATACCTCACCAAGAGCACTGTAGGCCTTAAACACATGCCCTGTACTGACAGACTCAAACAGCTATACTCAATCTCATATCTCTGCTTTACCTACAAAGCCATGTTTAACCCAGAGCTGCTAGACATGCTACATCTAAAAAAAAAAACAATACCGTTGTGATTTGTGTATGGATGTACCATCATGCCACATGCTCCAGGGACCTCAATCTTACTTCCACATTAAATAGAACATGCTGAAGGGATAGGTTCCTTAACAAGAGACCGCCCATGCTTTGGAATAGACTCCACATCCACGTCAAACAGAGCTCATCTCTGGCCGTTTCCAAAATAAATCTTGACGAGTGGATGGGAAATAGAAAATTCACCCTGGGGATCACCTCAGCTGCCCTGCTAGATACAGGCAATGGGAACTAAAGTCTCTTGACGTGATACTATGGATTCTTATTGGCTAGGCTTAGATAGGCCCCAGGGCCATTAGCCTAGTACACACCTATGACCTTACATGGGACATGAACTCTTTGTTACAGTTATTCCCAACGATGAAGGGATTGAGAATGTCAGGCAGTTTCTTACCAAGGAGAGCAACTTCAGCAATACCATAACCAATATGATATGTGCCCTTCTAGACTTGATTCTAGAGAATAATGTTTTTTTGTTTGAAAGAGAGTTTTTTCTTCAGAAAGTGGGAGTTGCTATGGGCACGGCATGTGCCAACACATATGCCAATATTGTTTTAGCCCAATGGGACAAAGAAATGTTTTTTACCTCCGACATGTACAAGCAGCACATTACGTTTTATAAATGTTTTGTGGATGATATCTTCTTTGCTTGGCATGGTGATGAGACACAATTCGATACATATGTTAGGTTCCTTGATAACACAACTGGGTACCTATCCTTCTCCCTTAGTCACTCCAAAGGTGAAATCAGCTTTCTGGATGTAACTGTGAGTAAAAATATGTTTGGTAATATCTCAACCAGAATACATAGGAAGGATTGTAGAAAGAACAACATTCTTCAATGCTCCAGTATGCATCCTAGACACATTACTAAGAATATAGTTAAGAACCAAGTCTTACACTGCAAGAGATCACATACAGACAGGTAAGAATTAATGGAAGCCATGAGTCGCGTCACTACAGAGTTTTTTGAGAGAGGATATAAGAAGTCTGATATTGACAGAGAGATAGTGGAAGTAGATTCATATGAAAGTTAGAAAACCAAACCCTACTATTCAAATGAGCATCTAGTGAATGCAGTCCCAGAAAGGCAGATCTCCTCAACATCTATGAATAGGCTATGTCTTACTTTTTCTAATGATGTCAACAAGACATGTGACATCATTAAAAGAACTGTCCCATTCTCCTTACTGACCCTGAAATCAGTCATGTTGTTGGTTCTATACTCAGTTTTAGTTTCAAAAATGGCAAGAATTTGAAAAAGAAACTTTGTTACAAACAGAAGAGAATATGTGACAGGTTTGTGTCTCAGCGTAGAGGGAGTTTTTCTTGTAGAAATTGTAGAATTTGTAATATTATTTGGTCTACTTGCATGATTTTACACCCTGTGCATCAGAAGCCTGTAGAGTTTTTATTTTATGCAGATTGTTCTACTAAAAACATTGTGCATTTTGCTAAATGTAATCTGTGTAGTGCATTCTACATTGGTAAAACCAATAGAACTTTAAAGGAAAGGGTAATGGAACATCTTAATGATATTAGGAACAGCAAGCTTACTAATGCACTAGCCGAGCATGTTTTAGATTGTGGAGACCAGCACAATTTAAAATTTTTGGTTTTGCAGAAAATTAATGTGAGTTTTAGAGAAGGTGACATTAACAATGAAACTGAATATGCTGAATTAAGGTGGATAGTGGACTTTAAGGCATACTTATCACCTGGCCTTAACAGTGCTGTGTCCTTAAAACCTCTCTTGAAAAAAAGAGGGGTGCTTCACTGATTTTTAAAGAATTGTTATTGGTTGTTGGTTTTATTTAAACCTTATGTGCTAATTTATTTGTGTATTAAGGTCTGATGAAGAGGATTGCCTCGAAAGCGCTTACCTAACTTTGTGTTTTGGAATAAATTTCAAGTATTTTATTCTCCAGCCTACAAGTCTCTTTACTCACACTTATATTTATATTCTTGGGTTCTTGGTTCCACTCTCTCTCTACTTCCTACATGATTGACAGATGACCAGGATTCTACAGATAGAAAGGATGCCTGAGTGAGCGTGTGAAGTCCCTGCATGGATTGGGCTGTACAGATCAGTGTGGATTCATCTGCATATTGTATAACTGTAGCATGAGGTGTCGAGGTGTGAAGGCTATTGGTAAAAGTAGTGAAAAGTAGCTGCCCAAGGATGGACCCTTGATTCATGCCTAATAATACTTGGAGTAGAGGTGAAATGTCAGAGTGCCACTGTACTGCCTGTTGTCCCCCAGTTAGATAACTCTGAAACCAAGTAATAGTGGATGCAGAGAGATTCAGTGTAGAAAGGACATTGATAAGATTATCATGAGCCACTATATCAAATGCCTTGCAGAGATCTAGAAAGAGAGCTGATACAAAATTATTATTGTTTCTATATTTGTTTACTGTTTCTGTGAATGATAGGAGGGCAGTTGTGGTGGTATGTGAGGGGTGGAACCCGTGTTGAGTGTTGGTAAGACGTTTATGGGTGTTAAGGTGATCTGTGATTTGTGTATGGCTGCACCTTTCTAGTATTATGGATAGTGGAGAGAGGATTGCAATGGGGCGATAATTTGGTATTTCTTTTGATGTTCCTCCTTTGTGGAGAGGGATTATGTAAGACATTTTCTAGATATCTGGGACTTGGCATTCAGCTATGGATCAGTTTATAAGAATTGTTACAAGATAGGCTATAGCCAGACCTCCCAACCGTTCCGAATTACTCGGTTTTTACCGAGTTTTGGGGTCCAAATGAAGGGGTGCCACGATTCCCGAGTGGCACCCACCCCTTCATTTTTTTTTTTTCTTAGCTTTTTTAAATTCGGAGCTGAGAGCATCGCGCGCGCAATGACGCCAGCTCCGTCAGGCTACCAGCCAGTCGGAATTGAGCTGAAGGAGCTCATATCATTTCCGGCTGGCTGATTTAAATTTTAAAATAGCGGGAATTACAAGTGGCAGGCCGCGCTTGTGCAGGATTACTGAACAGAACAGGAACTTGAAGCTAAACACTTCTGCAGAGCAGTTCGTTCACCGAGGAGCCAGGATTGGTTGTGCAGAGCAGTTCAGGGGATATCGTATGGCAGACGCTTGTGCAGAGCAGTTCGACAGAAGCAGGGATATGGCAGCAACAACAGCAGGGATTAATGGCAGCAAAGAGCAGTTCACCAAGCCGGGAAGCTGAAGCGCAGAGCAGTGGATTAATGGTGGCAGCAACTGAACAGAAGCTGAAACAGGTAAGGAACGAGTACGTGACCCGTGTGTGTGAGACTGCAAAACGAATCCACACACGAGCCTTACTGACTACATAGGACATCTATTTCACTACGAAATATACAGTGTATAACTCTAACAAGAAGTTAACAGCTATGTTAATGTATTTCGGCAGAGTATGGAAACACGTATTGCTAAGTATTATTTTATTTTAGCCAGGCACGTTTATTATTTTCTCTATTTTTAGCGATGTCGTCTGTCCTCTCACTAAACGAAGGTGCGCGCTTACAACCCCACATTAAAAATTAATCCTCCATATCGCTACCTTTTCTACAGTTACCTGTCAATTCTTTTTTACCGGAGTTAATTACAACTTCAAATCTCCTGACAGATCCATATCCAGGCCAGGGATGTAAGCCAAAACGGAGAGCTGAACAAGTTGGAATAAAATCCCCACTTTCCTGTTCTTAGTGATCACGTACTTCCCAGTCTTATAATCAAAGGCGGATAGAAATAAACCTATCCATTCAACATGCCCCATCCTCTTTTTTTCTGCCCCATACTCACGTACTCACAGTAATATTGTAGTTAAGAAACCCACCGGAGTTTCCATAAGCAAATTCACTACATTTTATTGTTGTGGAGCTGGCACTGCTGCAGACACAGAAATGACAACATAGTATAAATGTGAGTGTATATAGGAACATATATTTCATAAATGTGACCCCAAATTTTCTCCCATAATAGTGTTCGAGCTAATAAAGATATAAACAAAAGAGATACTTCTGGCAAGTGCATTTTTTTCTGTCGTAGTGATAGACTTTCTTAGATGTAAGACAGGAAGCTGATATCTAGGCTCACACCCCAAGTAATTCAGAGTGTTTAGAATAATTATGACTTTAACGCATCTGAAGCTTTGTTCAAATCTATAAAAAGATGGTATAAAAAGAGCTGTACTAGTTTCACATGGGTCATAGGCCTTTGTACATTAATTCAGCTAAAATAGTTAATCCAATCTCATTATTGCATAGTCTTTACAAATCATGTTGAGTTGTTTTTTGCAATGTTTCCTCTGAAATTATCTCTCAGCTTATTTAATTTCTCAAAAATGTCTGATAAAGCTAGCAGAAAAGCAATCCACATATGTATATTATATATATATATATATTTTTTTTTGTGCTAAGAGTTCAGAGCTATGGTGAGAATTGAATTTTTATTCCCCCATTATTGGCTTTGTTTGTCCATTTTTTTGTGCTAAGAGGTTGAGAACTATAGTGAGAAGTGAATGAATGCGAGTTTCAAGGGCAGAGAAGTTTTAATGCCAGCCAAGTCTGTTTTTATTGCGAGACAGTATAGCTTTGTTTAGCAGATGTATGTTAGTGTTTGTGCAGTTTTGTGCTGTGAAATGTAAAAAAATCTAAATCATCGTAGAAGTAAAGCAATATGCACACATTAGTGTTTATGGTAAATGGGGCGAAATAGCCAGGTAATGGGACATTGGAATGGCTGCAGGGGGACTCTGGTGCCATATTTTGGCTGTCTGTTCTTCAGCTTGCATTTGAAAGTTGATATCCCACAATTCCATTGGAGTGGGTGGGGTTATCTAATTATGTATGCAAAATAGATGTTAATCAGTGTACAGATTTGTACCTATTTTTCATGGGCCTTGTCCAGATTTTTGATGTTTCCAGGTTGAGAGGTATGGCTATAGCTTCTGCAGCTATTTTCAGAAATTCAGCTGGTAGCTTATCTGCTGCCAGAGTAGTAGGTCTTAATTTTGCAAACATGCAAAATCAGAAGCCAAATTTCACCAGAGAACTATAAATAGTCATTCATATTGGATATGACAATTCCCTTGGAATCCGAGAGATGACCCTACCACTGGACCTAAGAGCTGTGGTCAAAAGGGACTATTTCCATAAAGCAGGAAAATTTGGTTCAGCGACACATTAGCCTTCAAGAAGAAAGACATCATTATTGGCAAAGCTGCATGTCTCTGAATCACCTATAACCACTACAAGTGCAAATCTTCCCTTTCCTGGGGCAATCAACATTGTCTGCCTGTGTATTTCGTTGGGCACAGTCACCTTCCTAGTTTATTCTGTCTCTCAGAAACACACACAAACAAATGTGTTACATGTCACTGAGTTGCGATAGCATCCCCGATGATAGCTTCTTATATTTTGCCTTCCTTGTACACCAGGGATAATTAGACATTAGAGATTCATTCTTCTTCCTGTTTGTAAAATGTATTATGATGCTAGAGCTGTTGTGTTAACTTGTTACATGAGTTCAAGATAATTTTGCAATCCTCCCTTGTGTCATCTACTGTTCTTTCCTTTTTTTTCTCCAAATCATCCCCTACACAGGTACACACTCATCCACCTCAACAGTACCATATTTAATACAGTGTTCCTGCTTTTATCTTTTATACATGTTCTGCCCATCATAACTCACTGACCATTAAAACAAGTGAATATTGCCAGATATTAGTGCGTCATACTAATTTTCATGTAAAAGATATCCTCTAATACTAGTCTGTTGGTAAACATAGATGGTTAGGGCCCCTATTTGGGTCTATGTTAAAACAATGAAAAGAATAAATATCGACCGCTTGGATGAGCGAAAATGCATATGATCGACATCGATATTGTGAGATCGCGGTACAGTGAAGATCGGAAAATTTGCCCTTTCCTCACTGTAGTGCAGTCTTGGAGTTGGAATATATTTTTAAGGGGGGGGTGTGGGGGCACAGCCCCCCACAATAGCGATTTTGATCATATGTGTTTTCGCTCATCCGAGCGTTTGATATTTATTCTTTTCGTTGTTTTAACATAGACCCTCCTATTTCATATGTCAAAGGTACATCTGTCCAGCCCCCTTTCTTTTAGATTTTGTTTTTGTTTGTTTGCTTTTAAAGACTTAAAGTAATATGTCAGGTTTATCACTGCTGTCTAGTGGTAGTGTAGCGAGCTAACTCTCCAGTAAAGTATTGTGCATGAATGCTGAAGAGTTTGAAAGCTTTAAGTGCCTTTAAGGTCTGATACAAATAACTTTCCCTGATGTCTGGTGCTCCCCCCATGTCTTTTATGCTGCAAAACTGCCTTTATAATATGTTCAAGTACAATTAACATATGATGTAAAGAAATGTCTAGTGCACTTAATATTACAGGCTTTCCATGTTAGCCTAGAGGGGGTGTGGAGGTATTGACAGCCTCCCCGCACACACACACAGACGTTCAAGCATGCATTATACAAATGCACATCCTCACGCAATTGCACTCATGAACACTTAGCCATCCTCCCTCCAAAAACACACACCTACCCTACCAACCCCGAAAACACCCTAATGTGAATTTCAGTGCAGACTCCCACGCGCACACACACACACACACACACACACACACACACACACACACACACACACACACACACACACACACTAATCTTACACCACTCCTGCTTCTGTATACACTCACACATGCATCCACATACACACACAGCATGAGGCTCTAACATGATCAGGTGAACATGAGCTTTTTGCCATGTTCATTAATATGGGGGGGGGACATGTAACTTACACAGCCAAGCGATTCTCTGAATTGCTCATCTGGGTGAAAGTGCTGCACCTCTTCATATTACAGCATTGTGGTAGGCCTGCCTCTGAATCAGAAATAGTTATCTCGAGGACTACACCAGGCATACCCCTCATGGTGTGTGTGTGTGTGTCTTTCGGCTTTTCCCGGTTAGGGGTCGCCACAGCGGAACTCCGGTCCGCTAATGATTGGCAGTAGAGTTTTACATGCTGGCTTGCCGGGCCTAACGCACAACCTTCAACATTCACGCATGTCGTCACACAGTAGACGCTTTAACTGAGAATCGAACGGGCAACGTCTAACTGTGAGGCGACAACGCTACCGCAGCACCACATACCCCTCATGGTAATGACTCTTAATATGAACATGAATGCTATCAATCCATAACAACTTTCTTGGGTTAAGAATTTGCACAAGAACTGGCATCATGGGCATCATGATATTTGGAAAGGTTTCTAGAAAAGGCGGCCACGTTAAGACATAGTTCATAATGTTTTCACAGGATTTTTTTTTTATTTAACTATAGAATAATTTACTTTAAAAAATGCAAACTTAACTTTAAATACGTCTGCTTTTACTACATTATATGTTCTTCACAGGAGACTATTTTAAATTAATCAGTTACATAAATTTTGTTTATATTTTGCTACCTAGGTTAGCCCTGTTGGGAAGATTCTATTTTCAGAGACTGAAACTGTATTAATTATATTTATTTTCATTCATTCATTCATCCTTTGGATGAGACATTAAACCTACATCCCATCTGTTTGAGTTGCTGGTAGCTCAGGTAGCTGTGAAAGATCCGATGGCATTTACGAAAAGAATAAGGGAAGCTTTCTCAATGCCCTGGTCAAATTTCCTCTAGCAGTATAAATACCACCTCTGGTCTCCCCTGAAAAGAGGCTAACTAGCCTGGTGCAACAACCCCAGTCAACAAATGACAAATACATAATGTAAACATTAGCTAACACAGAAATTTGAAAGCCATAATAAAAATTCAGCCACATCCCATTAGACAGTTTCTTAAAAGATGCAAATAACAGTGTCATGACAATTAATACTTGTATATGCTTTATACTGTTTGATGATGCAGTGAACTGCACACTTGCATTTTTCTGCTAGAACAATTAAGGATAAGTTGACAAGCATTTGTTTTGTTTTACCAGAGTCTCAGTTATTTCTCTGAAGTACAAGAAATCCGGACACAATAGTGATAGCTCAGCAGTTTGCTAAGACAGAGAGGCAAGGATAATATCAAAGTGACTAACGGTAAATGACAAAGCATCAGTAATTTGTAGGGTATATCGGGCAAAAAATGTTAAGCAAAACAGGTCATAGTGTGCTAGTCATTAGCCACCATTCTGCTAAAATAAATGCAAGGGACTATAGAATAGGCCAGTCAGGAAAACAGTACCCTCCTCCATGGATTTTGAGCCTCATTTCCCTTACCGTACTATAGTATTGGTGTTATAACTGGTATTCTATCTACCCGAATGTAACCATAATCCTTAACTGTATTGTGATGTGACGCAAACTGCTTTTAGTGGTGGCATTGCACAAGCTGAGAGCAAAGCATATACATATGAGAAAGAAAGCAAATTGCAGAAAAATATTTTGATAGGTAAGTAATATGTTTGCAATAACTGATGCCTGTGTAAAATGTATAACAGAAAAACGTTGCAGTTTATATAACTTTAATACCAATAAATATCTGCTGCTTAGCAGCTTCATTTATCTTGCTAAACATTTCCCTAGTATGTCCTTGACCCTTGTGTATTTCCTCTGTTGAACAACCAAGTGCATGGGCTAAGGTAGTAAATGACATTGCTTTTAAAACGAAAATGATGTAGGTTCAAAGAAAGGCATTTGTATATATTTTCAAATATGAATCTTAGAAAACAATTGATAATGTATTATTTGCAGATAAATTATTTTGATACTTTCTAATTATTTTCCTTTATATGAGGTAATTTTGCAGTTTTAAAAAAGCAGTACTGAGCACTGATTCACTGTATCTTCTCTCCATTTAAATTGAATAAAACAATGTAAACAAACACAGCATGCAGACGCTGGAAAATAAATGTCGTGTGTTTGAGCTGCCATCTGCTGTTCAATTTCTATCACAACAAACTAGTCTTCATTTTTAAGAGCTGCAGTATTTGAACATAATTATAGTTTTTTGTGTCTGTAAATCATTCATATACAGCAAGTCATATTTGCAGTTTGTTTGCATTCAGTTCTTTTTAATAATTAAAAGCTAAAATGTTAAGTAGACCGCTTTGGTTTTATATTACAAGACTGCAAGATAAAAAACAAACTTCATCTTGCATATTATACTTTTCAAAGGTATTCAATTTTTTCTTAACTTCTGCCTTTTTGTATGCTCAATTCAGAGATGAAATTCAGCAATAAAAAACATCAGATTAACATATTCCAGTTGAAGTACCTGTGTAGGTCATATTGGGAAGTTATCAAAATGAATTCTTTAGTGTATCATTCTGCATAGTTTAGCCACAGGTGTAGATAAGGCTGTGGTGTCTATCACATACTGTGAGTAATGCAATATGAAGATGGGGAATAAATTATGAAAATGTTCCTTACATATTTCTTGGCAGACATTAGGTCAACAAAAGAAGACTTTTTTATATCACACACTTTGCTGCTACTCAGATGTAAACTTCTAAACAGGATTAACAGAAAGTGTTATTTTAATTATCTGTCCTTAGTGGTTTCCATCTTGTCACATGAAGTATAAGGTCTTGAGCAGTGCTAGGTAATATGTGCATACATATAATGTGAATATATAAATACAGGTAAGGTTAAGAATGAAACTGAAAGAAGAACATGTTTGTTATAAACTACCTTTTCTTCACTGTACTGGCACTATCTATGACATTAACTTCCACAAAAACTGACCAGATATAGGCTACCTATCATCTGCTGTAAAATTGTCCTCAGGTGAAATGAGACCTCAAACTTACCTCTACCTCTAAAATCAGAAGGGATTACTAAATGGATGACTAAAGCCTTCAACTTTGTTATTGTCAGACTAAAAACAATATGAATCCCCTTTTGTTTGGAGGTGTATTTATTCATTAGTTCCAGTGATATCCAAACCAGACATTGTAAAGCTTGCTAAAAAAGAAAATAAAAAAAAAAAGAAAAACGTCCTGTTCTGCTTTATATTGCAACAGTTGTTATTTGTACCTTATACAGCACACAGTTTGCTTCCTCTCTTTGCCAGTCTAACATTCAAAAAAGTGTGTGTGTTCAGTGTAGCATGCAGTCATTTATCATTGCAGGTGCCTGCTGACTCAGTCTTGTAATATATGCAAGGTGCAAATGAACTGGTGATTTCTTGGTTATCAGTCTCCATGGAGATGTAAGACTTCTGTTAACCTTAAGTATGGGTTGAAGAGGTACCACTTTTGGAAGATTTTGCAACATACCAGTTGAGGTAACTACAGGTCAGCTTTTTTCTTTCAGAAATTGGTACATTAGACTTGTACAGAGAACTGGAAGGTGAATTATAGGGTCTGATTTCATGCACAGTCTGAAACTAGAGGTGATGGTGCTAACAGTATACAACCTCATGTCTAGCTCAGTGTTTCACATATTGAATACCTTTTACATGCATAGTGCCATACCCTAATGAAAACCCATTTGTTTTTAATTTTTTAACTGATGCAGCTATACTCTTTAGAAAATCTCTTTTTGCAGGGTTGTTTATATGAGAATTGGGAAACATGATTACAAAAACTTGATGTATTCCTAAATGGAAGCAATATATTTGAAAATTCTAAGAAAGTACAGTGGACCAGAGTTATGCATGCTTCATGGATAAGTGCCTTTAAGTGTATAATAAGTCTCTGCTTTGTTCAGGAGAGAAGTGAGAGAGAGAGAGACCAAGGCTACTGCAGTGATGAGATAAGCAGTTATGAGATACTGTAGGATGAAAAAGAAAAACTTTGTATAGTCATCATTTGTGTTTTATGAAGTCAGTCTTCTTAAAAGCATTTGAGCTTAAGTTACTACAGTAAAGGACTGAGTCAGAGATTGAAATTGGTGAATTACATGGTTCACTGATAAAAAGGAGTGCTTCCGGCCCAGAAATTGTAGTTATTGCCTGTTTGGGTAGTTTTTCCATCTATCTCAACTTTGATTTAAAACTCCACATTTGCACTTGTTTCTACCTTTCCTGTAACTAGTCTAGTCCAGATACAGACTTGCTATATCCAGGACCGTTTGTAAGCTCATGAGCCCCCAAAGCCTTTCTGTGTTGGAGGGAAGCCTTCTAGCTTATCAGTGCGAGTGGTAAGCACTGGGTAACCTATCTACCACATAAGGAGTGGTTTCTGGCCCAGAAATTGTAGTTATTGGCTTTTTGGGCAATTTTTCCCTCTCTCTCAACTTTCTGATTTAAAAGCCACATTTGTTTTTTTTTTTTCTTTCCTGTAACTAGTCTACTTCAGATACAGATTCTTGGTTTTAGCACTTGAATTTGCTTATTCATGCTCAGCACTTGTTCAGAACTTGTAAGCACTAAATAAGCTACAAATTGCTACAGCACTCAGTCTTCCTCATTACCTAAAGTAAAACAGTTTTTGTACTTACTTTCCGCACTTGCTTAGAGAAAAACAGCTGTTGTACTCACTTTCCTCACTTGTCTAGAGGAAAATAGTTTTTTATTCAGGCATGTCCAAGGGTCTGTTCCCAGTGTTCTCTCCTGTCTATCTGATGAATCTGGGCATTTTTGGGGCAATGTAGCAATTGCCTCATGTATACAGACAACCCTCTCCTCGTACCACCCAACACTACAACCTGTGAGAGCTGCACTTATCTAGCCAAACTGGAGGTAAAGCTCTCTCCATCCAAGACTGAACTTGACAGTCAAGAGGAGAAGGTAAACACTTGCACCACACCACACATATCACATAGTCCCACTAAACCTACACCACCAAAATCCACACATAGAAACACAAAAACATTTGTGGAGGATCTCAATAATAATCTGCTCAAGCAACAGAGACCTCCAAAGCAGAAACACAATCAACCTCCACCCCCCAACACACCCCAAATGACACATAGCCCACAGACTCAGTGTGCCACTCAACCACAGCCCATAAGGCAAAACAATGTACCCAACACACTAGTCATAGATGACTCTATAGTCAGGCACACTAATATCCCACTCACCAGGCTAAACAAGGCGAAGGTTACTGTCAGCTGCCTGTCAGGTGCCATTATCTGCCACATAACCCATGCACTCAGGTCACTCCACAACAAGTACAAGTATGACTCAGTCATTGTCCATGTTGGTGTGAATGAACTGAGATGTACCTCCCTGGACTACACGAAAAGTGACATGGAAGAGCTCTCCAATCTTGTAGCCCAGGCAGGGGATCCAGTATCTGTCTGCCGGGGATGACATGGTCGCCAGATCACAATGCTTTGCCAAAGATGGCCTGCACCTATCACCCCTGAGATTCTGAATACTGGCTAAGTTTTTTGCCACCCCTATAGTGCCTTTTTTAGGCAAGGTTCAGATGACAAATTCACCACCATAACAGTAACAGGCAAGCAAAAACTGAGGGTAATACTACTCAATGCTAGAAGTCTAATTCTCAAAATGCACTCACTCAAGGCACTCTTTAAAATGGCGAACATCGATATCTGTGCAGTGACTGAGAGCTAGTTCAAGGCTCAAGAGTGCACCCCTGCATTACCAGGTTATAACTCATACCTCATATTTTGGCCATCTAACCTGGACCGGAACACCAAAGGCAGAGGTGTGTCCTTATTCATTAAGGATATCCACACCTCCAGGCTAGTTGCTCAGCATAATGCATTCGAGGTTATCCAAGTGCAATTAACTCTGGGCAAAATTGCAATCCAAATTGTAGCTTGCTACAGATCCCCCATCCATGCCACAGGATTCCCACTCCTCTTTTATTGATGTACTGGAAAATATTAAGATTCAACCAAACACCCTAATAATGGGCGATTTCAACTACCCCACTGTTAACTGTGAAAACTACTCGTGTACCAACTCCTTAGCTCAACGCTTTCTGGAATTCATAAATTCCAACGCCCTGGATCAACTTATCCACACTCCCACCAGAGGCAACGATATCCTAGACCTAGTCATTACCAACATGAGTGACAGGTGTTCCACACCTGAAGTCAACTCCTAGTTGGTCAGATATGATCATAAGCTAATCACCCTAGATATCCACATCCCACCACCACCCCCCCATTAAGGAAACGACAGTAAAAAATTTCTCCAAAGCCAGCTTCATGCTTCTTAAGACAGAAGTGCTGAACTTCAGGACACCTGTACAGATGGACAATACAGTTACGACTGCCAAATCCTACAAAAATGCACTCTGTAAGCACTTACACGAGTGCATGGATCATGCAATCCCAAACAGAACCAAGATGCTATCCTCCAAAAAAAGGAAGCCAATCTGGTGGTCCCCTGCCATAAACAAACTCTACAACAGAAGGAATAAACTTTTGCAAAAGAGAGTAAAATCCCATGAGTGGAGGAGCTCCCTGGTCAGCCTCAGTAAGAAGCTAAGATCCCTTATAAGATCCTCCAAAGCTAGATATGAAAACAAAATTGCCACTGATTCTAAGGACAACCACAAAGCATTCTATAGCTATGTCAGGAATCTCATTGGCAACACCCATATCTGCTTTGAGTTACAGCACAATGGCACGAAAATTACAGAACCAACTGATATTGCCAACATCCTGGCAGATAGGCTCAGTGCTAACTTTACTCCCCTCTCACCCCCTAAAGGGCCCATATCTATACAGGAAGAATGCAGAGTCCCTGTATTCACAACTAGTCAGGTAAAAGCTGCACTCTCTAAAGCCAAAAACACAGCATCCATGGGAATTGACAACATCCCAGGCTGTGTTTTATACGAACTTCAGAATGAACTGGCTCCCCAACTAAGCACCATGTTCAATCACAGCCTCACATCAGGCTTTGTGCCCACTGAATGGCGCACAACAACAGTTATCCCACTCCACAAAGGGGGAGCCACCACTGATCCCAGGAACTATCGCCCTATTAGCCTGACGAGTCTAGTCTGTAAGGCCATGGAATGTATCATCATGAAACTCATAAACAAAGACATTGGTAATGTCCAGACTCTGGACCCCACCCAGTTCGGGTTTGTGAAAGGCAGATCATGCCTCCTGAACCTGATCGACTTTTTTGAGGCAGTCACCAAAGCTGTAGATGAGGGTAAGGTGGTTCACACAGCCTATCTTGACCTTGCCAAGGCTTTCAACATCATCCCCCATTCTGGAATTATAGATACTCACTAAACTAGGTATAAATCCTTACATCACAAGATAGGTTGCTAACTGGCTCACTGACAGAACCCACACTGTAAAAGTTGCAGACTCCAAATCTGACTTCAAACCAGTGAGTGAAAAGTGGAGTACAACAGGTTTCAGTCCTGGGACCTCTTCTGTTTGGTATCTACTTGTTTGAAGTACAAGCTAACACAGAAGGCCTTTGGCTAATGAAGTTTGCAGATGACTGCAAACTAGGAGCCATAGTCGAGTCCCCAAATTATGTGGACATCCTTACAGAAGAGCCTCACTGAGACAGATGCCTGGTGTCAGAGCCATGGCCTCAGGCTCAATGCCAAAAAATGCATTGTCATCCCCTTTAGTAAAAACTCTGTACCCGTGAACTACCACATAGGCAGCAGTCTACTTAACGCCGAATGTGTGATAAGAGACATTGGGACCCAGGTGGACAGTAGTCTCTCCTTTGAAAATCACATTGCCACAGTAGTAAAGAAATCCTTCTATGTGGCGCAGCTCATCACAAAAGGGTTCTCATCCAAGAAAAGAGGTCATTGTTCCCCTCTACTCGACACTCATTAGACCCATTATAGAGTATAACGCCCCTTTTCGAATGTACCTCACAAGACATCTGCAGCAGCTGGAAAGGCCACAGAAGTACGTCACGGAGAGGATTATTGGCCTCAAACAGATGCCCTACATTGCATTCAAACCATTCACTTCTCATCCCGGCACTTCCTCAAAACTCATAGCAAGCACTAATAAACCTAAGCACTAGACCCCCCTATACTGTAGAGAAGGACAAGGCTCTCTATTCGACCTTACCAGCCAATCAATAAAACAGTTCACTGTACTTATCCAGGCACATCCAAAGGGCAGTTTCAGGTGTACTCTCTGTTCCAACTGTTGAATCTGGGCATTTTGAGGCAATGTTACATTTGCCTCATATACACAGACAACCCTCTCCTCCTTCCACCAAACACTAATACATGCGAGAGATGCAATTATACAGCCAAACTGGAGGCTAAGCTCTCTCAACCCAAGACTGGACCAGGCAGGCAAGAGAAGAAGGGAATTACTTGCATCACACCACCAGTCTCACATAGACCTATGAAACCAGCACTGGAAAAAAACACACACAAATACATGAAAACATACTCGGAGGCTCTAAATAAAAATCTTCAAAAGCAACAGAGATCTCCAAAGCAAACATGCAAGCAACCTCCACCCCCCAACACAAACCATGAAACCCATACTTGCAAAACCAGTGTGCCACACAATCACAGCCCTGAAGGCAAAATAACATACCTAACACACTAGTAATAGGTGACTCTATAGTCAGGCACACTGACGTCCCACTCACTAGGCTGAACAAGGAGAAGGTTACTGTTAGCTGCCTGCCGGATGCCAGTATCCGCCACATAACACAATCACTAAGGTCACTGCAGAACAAGTACAAATATGACTGTCATCGTCCATGTTGGTGTGAATGACCTGAGCCGTACCTCCCTGGACTACATGAAAAGAGACATGGAGGAGCTCTCTGATCAAGGAGTCCAGGCCAGTATGACCCTGACCCTGAGTAGCATCCTGCCCTCACCAAGAAGGATACCATGGTATAGAGAAAATATGATCAATTTCAACAATTGGCTAAGCTTCTGGTGTCATTCAAAAGGGATCCAGTGTCTGTCCACCTTGGATGACATGCTTGACAAGCCACGCTGCTTCACTAGAGATGGCTTGCACCTGCCACCCTTAAGTTTTCAAATACTGGCCAAGGATCTTGACAACCTCATAGTGACATTTTTAGGCAAAGCTGAAAAGACAAACACACTGCCGTAAATAGCACAAGTAACAAAAAACTGAGGGTAATGCTACTCAATGCCAGAAGTCTAAACTCAAAAGGCATGCACTCGAGGCACTCCTCAGTATGGAGAAAACTGATATATGTGCAGTAACAGAAACCTGGTTTAAAGCTCCAGAGAGCACCCCAGCACTACCAGGCTACAACTCATACCATACATTTCGGCCACAAAATCCGGACCGAAATACAAAAGGTGGGAGAGTATGCATATTCATCAAGGATACCCACACCTCCAGGTTAGTGGCACAGCACGATGCTTCAGAGATTATCCACGTGCAACTAATAATGGGCAAGACTGCTATTCAAATTATAGCTTGCTACAGATCACCCACCACATACCAGGAACCCCCACTTCATTCCTGGAAACACTGGGAAACATAAAGGTCCTAGCAAACACCCTGATATTGGATGATTTCAATTACCCAAACATTAACTGGGAGAACTACTAAAGTACAAACTCCCTTGCCCAACATTTCCTAGAATTTATAAACTCAAACGCCTGGTCAACACCCCCAACAGAGGTGACAACATACTGGACCTGGTCATCACCAACATGGCCGACCAGTGTTCCACACCCCTTGCTGGTAAGATCTGACCATAAACTAATCACTCTGGATATCCACATTCCACCACCACCCCCGGTCAAAGAAACAAACATGAAAAACTTATCAAAAGCAAACTTCATGTTACTTAAGACCGAGGTGGGAAGTTTCAAAGCCCCCATGCTAAAGGATAACGCTGTCCAAGCTGCAAAATCCTTTACTAATGCACTCTATGGGCATCTACAAGAATGCATGGATCATGCTATCCCAAACAAAACCAAGACTCACTCCTCCAAGAAAAGGAAACCAGTCTGGTGGACCCCTGCCATAAACAAGCTATACAATAGAAGGAGGAAACTAGTACAGAAAAGAGTAAAATCCCAAGAAGGGAAGACATCCCTGATCAGTATCAGCAAGAAACTACGTTCCCTCATAAAATCATCCAAGTCTAGCTTCGAAAGAAAAATTGCCATGGACTCCAAAGATAACCACAAGGCATTCTTTAGCTATGTCAAGAATCTAAGTGGCAATTCTCAGATCTGCTCGGAGTTGGGGCAGAATGGCACAAAATACACAGAACCAACCGATATAGCCAACATCCTGGCAGACAGGTTTAATGCAAACTTCACCCCCCCCCTCACTCCCAAGAGGGCCCAAAACTTTACCAGAAGAATGTAGTGCCCCTGAAATCATAGACACTCAAGTTAAAACAGCCCGCTCAAAAGCCAAAAAACACAGCATCAATGAGACCAGATGGTGTCCCAGGCTGAGTTCTACACAAGCTCAATGATGAACTAACCCCTCACCTAAACACACTGTTTAAACTCAGCCTATCCACAGGCTACATGCCCACAGAGTGGCGCACAGCAAAGGTTATTCTGCTCCACAAAGGTGGAGCCACAATGGACCCAGGGGACTATCACCCTATAAGCCTGACTAGCTTGGTCTGTAAAGCTATAGAGTGCATCATCATGGAGCTCACTAACAGATACATTGGGAAACTCCAAACACTGGACGCTACCCAGTTCAGCTTTGTTAAAGGCAGATCATGCCTCCTAAACCTGATGGACTTCTTTGAGGCAGTTATCAAGGCTAATGATGAGGAAAAGGTTGTCCACACAGCCTACCTAGACCTAGCAAAGACCTTCGACACCATTCCCCACTCAGGTATTATAGACAAGCTCACCAGCCGGAACATAAACCCCTACGTCACGAGATGGGTTGCCAACTGGCTCACAGACAGAACCCACATGGGAACAGCTGCAAAAGCTAGGTCTGACTCTAAACAGGTTACAAGTGGCATTCCCTAGGGCTCAGTCCTAGGACTCCTCCTGTTTGGCATATACTTCTCAGAGGTACAGGCAAACACAGGAGGACTATGGCTGACCAGGTTCGCAGACGACTGCAAACTAGGGGCTATAATTGACTCTCCAGCTGACGCAGACATCCTACAAAAGGGTCTCACTGAGATGGATACCTGGTGTCAAAATCATGGCCTCAAGCTAAATGCCAAAAAGTGCATAGTAATCCCCTTTGGAAAAAACAAAGTACCCACAAACTACCACATAGGTGGTAGCCCTCTAAATACAGAAGACGTTATAAGGGATCTGGGGACCCAAGTGGATAGTAACCTCTCCTTTGATAATCATAATGCTAAAGTGGTTAGAAAATCCTTCTTTGTGGCCCACCTAATCACAAAAGGGTTTGCATCCAGATCAAAAGAGGTCATTTGGCCCCTCTATGCATCACTCATCAGACCTATCATAGAGTATAATGCCCCCTCTGGGATATACCTTACAAGACACCTACAACAACTGGAAAGACCACAGAAGTACCTCACCAAGAGGATCACTGGCCTCAAGCAGATGCCCTATGCAGCTCGACTGAAGAAACTCCAGCTGTACTCGGTTGCATACTGCCTACTTAGAGGTGATCTCTGCCTGACATACAAGGCCATGTCCAACCCAGAACTGATGGACATACTCCAGCTAAAGAAAACCATATCCCCTCTAGCCACATGCTCCAGGGATTTAAACCTCACCACAACAATAAATAGGACATGCTGGAGGGATACATTCCTGTCCCAGAGACTTCCCATGCTCTGGAACAATATTCCCATCTACATTAGGCTGAGCTCCTTGCTAACCCTCTTCAAGAGAAACCTTGATGAGTGAATGGGAAACAAAAAGTTTACCCCAGGGATAACTTCAATGGCTCTGCTGGACAGAGGCACAGGGAACTACTCTAAGGGGGTAGTGAAAGCCAACACATTCCATCTAAGCTCATAAATGCCTTTGGGCAGATAGCCCAGTACCTACCTATGAAATGACCGTCTCAAAAAACTCCAGTTTTACTCCGTAGCTTATTGTTTACTCAGAGGTGATCTCTGCCTAACATATAAAGCTATGTCAAACCCAGAGCTGTTGGACATGCTGCACCTAAAGAAATCCCAATCCCTCCGAGCTACATACTCCAGGGACATAAACATTGTCACCACAATAAGCAGGGCATGGTGGAGGAATAGATTCCTGTCCCAGAGACTTCCCATGCTCTGGAACAAGCTACCCATCTATGTCAAGCAAATTTCCTTATTAGCACTCTTCAAGAAAAATCTTGATGAGTGGATGGGAAATAGAAAATACACCCCGGAGATTACTTCTGTGGCTCTGCTCGACAGGGGCACAGGAAAATAACTTTCTTGGGTTGCATAAGCCAGGGAAGCTTGTTGGCCCTTGGGCCAATAGCCTAGTACCTACCTATGAACCCTAAGAAACAGTGCAATGTGTGGAATAGAAAAAATATCAGATGAAAGGCAAACCAGTGCCTACAGCAAATTAAATGTTTAATAAATTGACAGATATCTGCAAAATTAAATAACTTTTTCAAAATGAAAGTTTTGCTATGACAATAGAAACAATCAAATGATTGAGGACAGACTGCAACTGAGAGCCCACCTCATCATGAAAGGATTCACATCTAGATCAAGAGAGGTAATCGTGCCCCTTTATTCATCCCTCATCAGGCCTATCATAGAATACAATGACCTTTTGGGATGTACCTTACCCGACACTTACAGCAATTAGAAAGACCCCAAAATTACCTCACCAAGAGGATCAAGGGACTCAAACAGATGCCATATGCTGCTCGGTTAAAAAAACTCCAGCTCTACTAAGTTGCATACCGCCTACTTCGAGGCGATCTATGCCTGACATATAAAGCTATGTCCAATCCAGTATTAATGGACATGCTCCACCTCAATAAATCTAAATCCCTTAGAGCCACACGCTCGAGGCACTTGAACCTCAGCACTGAAATAAATAGAACTTGCTGGAGGGACAGATTCATAACCTAGAGGCTCCCTTCGCTCTGGAACAGAATTCCAATTCATGTTAGGCAGAGCACCTCACTGAATCTCTTCAAGAAGAATCTTGATGAGTGGATGGGGGATCGTAGGTTTGTCCCGGGGATTACTTCCGTGTCACTATTAGACAGAGGCACAGCAAACTAAACCTTAAAACGGGCACAGTATACTCAAATCAAAGGGTGGCGTAAGCCAAACAAAATCGGGCTAGGCTTATAATTGCCCCAGGGCAGATAGCCTAGTATGAAACTATGAACCTATGTCAGAGCTATGAGAGACCTGAAAAATGTGCTGCTGTTAAATTCTGAACACTGGATTGCTATATATAAATCATAAAATGCTCAGCCAGCTGTGCAGAAGTCATGGGAAATATATTATTATTAGAGAATAAGATAAAATATTCAAATTTGTAATCAGAAAGAAAGAATGTGAGGGAACAAATCCATGAACATGGTTTATCTTTGGGAACAGTAAATGAGGGATGAGTGAGTGCTGTGTATGAGTGAATATAGTATACAGTCTAAACAAGAGGATCCATCTGAAATCTGGTAGAGAAGTTCAAAACTAATGGTGTACTTAAATTGGACACGGGTGTATACTGTAATGTAAGATCTGCTCAGGAATTTATATTATTGTGAAAGAAGAAAAGGCAATTGAAACCTTCCTTGTGCAATTTGTTTGCTTCAAATCTTTAACAATCACTTGTTGGTCAGAAATTGCTTATATAAAATAAAAGGAGTAAGAAATATATGCTTTAGCTTGAGGTATTTGGAAAAGACGCTACATCTGAACTGGGACATTAGTTTTGGAAGAAACTTGGCAGGGGTAAGAAAGTTCATAATGTGCATGTGAAAATGACTTGCTTTAAAGACTGAAGATTATTTACTTTTCCTGCAGTATTTGCCAGATATTTATTATATTCATATAGACACTAACATTTTACTAGCCATGCATGATCCAAACAATGGTCCAGGGGGACTCCGAGGAAGAATGGAAAGTGGGTTTGATTAAACAACTAAATGAGCAGGATTAGGTGGATAAGGGAGAGCCAGGTTAAAAAGAAAGAGTAATCAGTACAGATACCATACATCTTAACCTGCAGACAACAATATGGAAAAAGCTTTTTACAAGGTAAAAAGTCGGGGCAGCTAATATCACAAGATTTGCATACTTACTAGCATAACTCCCCTTACTTCCATTTTCATATTTGACTGAGACAAATGCATAATTTGCTTTCCAAAAACAAATGACATTTTATAGCATTTCTTTGGTGCTTAACTAACCTCTAGTGGAGAACATGATTATTTTTGTCAGTCAGTGCAAGAGTTTCTGTTAGTATAGCTGAAATCACAAAAAATGTAAATTATTTTGTATACGTGTGTGATTTGTTCAGCACTGGCAGGTTATTATCTCCTCCTTCCAGTATGGTGAACAGTGCACGGAAACTGAAGGATTTTAGCCAAATGCCACACTCGGTGATTCTCCCACTGAAGAATCCCTCAGTCAGTAATAGAGTCACAAAACACCAATTCTCCAGTCTTATTTAGCCACTGTAGATTTTACCACTGCTCAATTTTTCATGTGGTGACTAAAGCAGTTGCATTCGTGGATCAGTGACATCAGTCATTGCCAAAGCCAAATATAATTTAAAGGATCACAATGAATTTTTTGGCACATTATTTCTGTATAGAGTTTGGTATTTTCTGGCAAAGACTGGAAAGTTGAGAAATAAGGGGAATGCTAAAGATGATGGGTTTAAAATGACAGATGGCTGACTGATGTCCATTTCCAAATTGTTAAACAGCAAGACGTTCTCCCATTCGATTCTCAGCTGGAGTGCGGGGAGTGCCTTCTGTGTGGAGTCTGCATGTTCTCCCCGCGGTTGGTTGAAAGACATGCGTAAATGGGTGTCCCTTCGTTGAAGGTTGAAAGTTGAGCTAGTACCTTGGCATTTGTCAAAATCTACTGCCAATCATTAGCGGACTGGAGTTCCGCTGTGGCGACCCCCTAACCGGGAAAAGCCGAAAGACAAACAACAACAACAACAATAACCCACTGGTTAAATAGAAAGCTTAGCTAGCAGGAAGATATGAGGAAATGGTTCATAACCTTAGGTCAGTAAGGGCCACTTTTTTCAAGATGCCAATATCTGTTTCAGTAATGACATATTTGCTCTAAGTCTTAATATCTACAAGGGCATGGGGGAGTTTAGAAATTGTTTGCATACATGTAATAATAGAGACACTGTGGTATATTACTGTCATCATAGAGTTACAGCAGTATAAACAGATCTACAGTTACAGCAATTTATTTATTTATTTATTATTATTATTATTATTATTATTATTATTATTATTATAAGAAAGTCCTTCTGTATTGCACAGATTATAAACAAAGGGGATGGTGTCTAGATCTATGGATGTCACTGCCCCCCTTTTCTAAGACCTCACTAGGACAATCATTTAATATAATAACCCTTTTGGCATCTGCCTTTCCAAACACATGCAACAACTGGAAAACCCATAGGGATACTCTACTCTACATGCATTGGTGAGAGTACTGAATACCTTTATATTGAAAAGCTTACTGATTTTAAGCACTGCGAAGTTTAAGCATACGGAGCCTTCCCTACAGGCACTCAGAACTGGGCAGAGTGTGACATGGTGTGGATGTGGCAGCCAGATGTAGAGTTTTCAGGCTGCTGAGAAGGTGGGATTATGATGATGATGATGATACTACCATCTCCTGTGTTCCCATGGAATTTCAGTAAGGATATCAAGTGATGAGATGGACATGCTACTCAGTAGGCCTATAGCTGTAGGAAGTCTGTCTCCCAACCCAGAACCATCTTCCTCATGTGTGCTAATACTAACCCGCACATTATTCTACTGAAACCCCTTCTTTAACAGTACCAGTACCCTGCACATTATTCTACTGAAACCCTTTCCCTAACAGTACCACTACCCCACACATTAGTCTACTAAAGAAAGTTCCCTAACAGTACCACTACTCACACATTATTCTAGTAAAAAAATAAACCCTACTGTAACCCTAACATACAAACCCTTGCATATTCTCAACTGCTATAATGCTGTATTGCACATCTTCACAGCCGCCTCTTTTTCAATCAACCATTAACTTTTCCTGAACACTCGTGCTTGCTTCTACTATTAAAAAAAATAAATTCAACTGTATGTGATTCAATCAAATGAACATTTCTAGTGGCTGTCATTGTAGCTTTTGAGTTACAACCATGTGTGTGTTGGTTATTTCAAGTTCAACGAGACCTGTACCAATGCTGGCAAAGTCATCATTACAACATTGATGCTCACAATGCTGAAATGCTCACAGTAGTTCAAAATCCTGGCCTCCCCTACCCTACTTCATGACCCATGTTAGCACTTTTTCCAGAGTCTGGAGCAATAGAAACATTTATGATTTGGCGTGTTGCACTGCTTTGTGTTTCTGGCATTGTGAGCATCTATGTCATTATGCCAAGATTGACAGTTTCAGTACGGGCCATGTCAAGCATGTGATAGACAACCTATATATTATAAAAAAAATATATATATATATATATATATATATATATATATATATATATATATATATTAAATGGTAAATAGCATGCCACATATAGTTGTATGACTTCAAGGATTTCTTAGACATTAAACAGTACACAAGAGGGATAGCTTTACTATAACTGCCGAAGTTCACTAAACCGTGAACACTATATAATTGCTGACAGCAGACCCCCTTACAAAAGAAAGTGCCATCCATAAGCCAAATTGTGGCTCTACTTAAATCATAGAGGTTATTCAGCGTACTTAATACAACTACAGTTGTATCAGTACTGGAATCACTTAAACATTTGCTAATAAACACTCCACTTTTCAGAGGGAATTTCAAAGTCTCTTGTGTTTAATGTTAAAGTGTCATCTCTCTCTGCTAAAAAGACTTTGCATCTTACATGGATAACTTGCTGTAATGGGGCTTTCCTACCTGGCACTTTATGAATGGTAGTTAGAGAAGTTAATGCTAACACATCGTCCACTACTAAACGGGTTATCTCTGCTTAACCTAGCTGTTTCCTTTACATTGTTACAACTGACACAATAGACTGGTTTAAAGCCTAATACAGGATAAAAACTAAAATGGATTGAACTCCCCAACCCAATCTGATTGTTTGTACTTCACCAGGTTCACCTGTATGGTTATGTGCCACTGATTTCTCTAGCCGTTCACCTTCAGCGACTACTGCAGTTACAGCTCTACCTCTGCACTTGTTGGAGATGTTGTACTTACATCCCCAGTACTTCCTGCTTTGTCTGCTTCTCTCACAGTGGTAAATGAATCGGTCTATAATGAGCATTTCTTTGGTACGTTGGGATGGCACAGTTTGATATATATTTCCTAGAACACCAGGACCGTTTCTCTGGAGTTCATCCATTTCTGTTTGTGAGTGGTACAAAGTACAAAGCTATGTGGTGTGACATTACTCTTTATAACAACCGTTACAAGTGCATAACTGGATATTACTTCATGCACATGAGCCATGGAATGTTAATATGGTGAATTGACTGTTGGTTAACTTGATTTTCATTTAATTGGCTGTCGGTGATGTGGTCTCGTTTAATTGTCTGTGAAGTGGCATTTTGTTCATGTAACATGAATCCGTATATATATATATATATATATATATATATATATATATATATATATATATATATATATATATATATATATATACACACACACACATATATAAAAATAGGTATAGACACAGTTTATATATAAATAGAGCGAGAGAGATACAATATACTGTGTGTGTGTGTTTGTGTCTATATATGTATGTATATATATATATATATATATATATATATACACATATAAACGTAAATAAATATGCACACACACAGGGCTTTGATTACATCTTTTGTCTGACTGATTTGAAAAAAATGTCTGTCTAAAAAGACAATAATGATAGTATTCCTTTGGGTCCTCATGTGTTGCTTAATACCTTCTAATACTCTATTATTGTGCATCTGAAAACTCCAGGAGGATCTGCTTACCTGACAGCACAATGATGGTTTTATTTGTCAGTTTTGTCTGACTCATAACCTGCACATCAGTAATCCTGTATGTTACTGAGGGAAATGTTGAACTAGATAAGACAATTATTTGTTCCCCTCCCTAAAGTAAGACTTTCTCTTTTGCAAAATCTGAAATGGATATATATATTTTTTAATACCACAGCTAAAATTATACAGTGCTTTATCTTAATAAGATAATCATATTAAACCTTGTTTTAGAAAATGCTGGAAAATGTGTTTGATGGTGGATCTGAAGAAGAGAACAAGCAAGAGGAAAATATTTTGTAAAATTCCTGCATCTAAACCTAAATCGTCAGTAACCTAAATGAACATGCAGTGACAAACCTGTCTCTCCAGTCCTGTTTTGACTATTAGGATAAAACATTAGCACAGGCACACTATGGCTAGGAAGAGGTAAGGACCTGGTTACTAGGAAAGAATCTCTTCACATGTTCGTACTAACTTTAATGTCAAGGTGACTGAAGAAGCTGACACCCAGCTACAGATCGGAAATGAACAGTGCTGCTTGCAGTGTATTATTTCTGCATCATCAGCTGTCTGAACATTCTTCTATAAGTACCAACACACTGTTTAATAAGACATTAGTGCCTTGAATATCTCATACATGCAAAATCTCAGCATGTAGAAGTTAGTAATTAAGCAGAGGTAGTGCCTTTATTAAATTATGGAATTAAAGTATTCCATATATAAACCAGAATCAGACTTGAGAGTATTTCGTTACTTGTCCTTTCCAACAGAGGGTTTTACAGCCTATTTTAAAGCAAAGGACAGAGATAAGCACAGTAGCTTACATACATGCTGTGCCTACTGTCACTCAGGACTGCTTCTCATTTTGTCTGTCTTCTTTAATGATGCAAGCAGATAAGCAGATTTAGAAAGTGCTGGAGTAGTCTCTTGGCTTTTATAAATTCTGCTGAATTTGCAAAGTGCAATGCCCTGACTTTCTTGAGATTTTGCTGTTAATGTGAGAGTTTTTCAGAAAAAGAGAAAGTGCAGTTATTGATCTATTTTAGGATTCACCCCGGGTTTAGCTGACATGTTTAAAAATATCTTAAGGAAGCCAATTGTCAATATATATATAAAGTAGGCAATTTTAAAGAAACATTTTGAAGTTGATTGTTATAATTTCATTGGGATTTTACAGGTGAAAGAAACATTTATATCAGCTTTACCTTCTGTGCTATTAATTTTTATTTATTGGAGAATAAAAGGTAGACATTAGCTATGTATAATTCTACAACTGACTGGTCTGATAATTCTTAGGCATCTTTTATGAAACTCTGTTGGAAAAGACACAGATTAATTGTACTGCCAAATGCAAAGGCCCAAATGGTGAACAATGAGACCGTAAGAGTTTAGGGGAGTAAGCCTCCCTGTACCCATATGTAGGGGGCAAGCTCACAACCCACAAATGATATCTATATGCTAACTACATAGGTTCATAGGTGTACACTAGGCAAATGACCCCCAGGGCCTTATATAAGCCAAGTCATGCAATCTAACCCAATTGCGTTCCTGTGTACCACAGGCATTTATTAAGAGGGGGTATGTGTGGAGTATTCTAGAGGTTAAGTGAGTGTTATGGTTAGTTTGGGTATTACTATCTGTCTGTCAGAGACATGGAGACCAGACCTTAGGTGAATTTTAAATTTTGTATCCATTGGTCAAGGTTATACTCAATTAGGCTTATGGATAGACTTTGCTTCATATGGATGGGAGCTTATTCCAGAGCATGGGAATCCTCTGAGACACATAACTGTCTCATTAATGTCTTATGCATCTCACAAGCAATGTTTAAATCTTTGGATCTGGTGCTTTTGATGCTGTTTATTTTGTTCATGTGCAAAAGGTCCATTTGACCTGGATCCAAGGATGCCTTTTTTGGTAGGCATAGATTGTCTCTCAGTAACCTACAAGAGAATGAGTATAGAGAGAGGCTTTAAGGTGATCATGTAGGACAATGTGTTTATATCCTAGATTCTCCTGGTAAAGAACCTTTTCGGGCTTTCCAACTATTGCACATGTCTGGTCAGGCACATGCCAAAGGGGGCATTATACTCTATGGTTCTGATAAAGATAAATGATTTCCTTGGACATGGAGGCCATTCCCTTACATATAAGTTGGGTGACGTATAATGATTTTCTTACTACCTTTGCAACAGGTTGCTCAAAGGCCAGATTACTGTCTACATAGCTTCCCAAATCCCCAACTGCCATTTCAGCGCACAGGGTTGTCTTGTCAATAGATTAGGAAGCCTGGGTGACAGTTTTCACAAAAGATATTATGATCCATTTCTTTGCATTGTGTTTTAATCCATGATGTTGGCACCAGTCGTTTGTGCTAGACCCTCTTGTAAGATGTTTGTATCATGGGGGGATTCCATGATAGCTCCCAGTTTGCATTCATGTCAAAGCTCTTGACATTAGTCTTTACCTTCAAGAAGTAGATATCAAATAAGACTATTCCCAGCACAGCGCTCTGAGGTTCTCCACTGGTGACCAGTCTCCTATTGGAGGTGGTGTCACTAATCCTACCTTCCTGAGTCCTGTCTGTAAGCCAGCTGGCAATCTAGTCTGTTATGTAGTGGGCTATACTCCATTCCATGTATTAATCAACTGTATCAGAGTGGGATATTAGACAGAATGCATTACCCAGGAAGAGGTAAGCAGTATGTACCATTTTCCCCTCATCCATTGCCTTGCTAACCTTCACAAAGTAGTCCACCAGGTTCATTAGGCATGACCTTCCAGTGACAAAGCCAAATTGGATTGGTTATAATGGCTGAAGGTTGTCTAGGTCTTTATTTATTATTTCGATGATAATTAATTCCATGGCTTTGCACATTAGACTAGTCAGACTAATAGGTCTGTAGTTTCTGGGGTCAGTTGATGGTTCACCCTTTTGAAGTGGGATAACCATTGCAGTTCTCCATTCCCATGTTGCAAAGCCTGTATTGAAGCTGTAGTTGAAAAAAGACTCAAGTGGTCCTCATGGGTCATGTTTCAAGACATTTAGGAGGCATCCTGGGATATTGTCTAGGCTCATTGAGGCTATGTTCTTTGGCCTTAGCAGGCACCACCAGGACATGCTAACTGTTAATAGTTGGGGGGGGGGATTATGCTAATAGGTATTTCATTAGAGGATTAGAGGAGGTGGGGGAAGTGTCAGGTTGAAGACAGAACTGAGTTTGTCTGACAGCAAATTCACTATGTCATTCTGCTCAGTAAAGATGGCACCATTGACCACCATTTTGACCCACTGATGTGTGATGTGTTTTTGGTTTTGGACATAGCTGTAGACGTGTGATTTGTTTTCAGTTCATTTTTGGGTTACTTCTGGTAGGTAAAACAGCTTTTATATAGTACTTATATGATTATACAGGATCTCTGTGAACAATTCTGCATAGGTTGTTATGAACTCTGGGATGGGAGGGCCATTACATTTTGACAAACTATCACTTAATAGGATGTAGTTTGCTTTGAGATAGTTCCTAACTGTTACAGGCCTTGCTGAGGTTGCCAACTTGTTTTTTATTTCAAAGAAGACAGTTTTATGGTTCGATCTCACCAATGAGAGCATGATACTGGGCGAGAGATGGGGTTCACTGCCCTCCCATATTGGAGAGTACCAGGTCCACTATGCTGGAACCTCTAATGGGTGTGCAAACTATCTGGTGAATGGTATTTGTGTTAAAAAATTCCAGGAAATGTGCCTGTGAGTATGAGACTGTCAAGACTTGCCAGTCTATAAGAAGGTAGTTAAAGTCTCCAATGAATATTTCTTTTAGCAGGAGTAGGTCTAGATACGAGCTATGAGATTCTAAGGAATTAGAGAGTGGCCTATATATTACTAAGATATGGTTTGGAACTATGTCTATGGTGATTTGCACCTGGATAAATTCCATGGGATTTGCCCTATTTAACAGATGGAAAATTCTGCTTGTTGCTAAGATAGATGGAAACTCCTCCATCTTTGTCCCCATCTGTGCAACTGATGGCCTAAATGTGTGGAAGGCACTGAAGCCTTGCACTGCCATAGTACATTGTGTGGATTTAAATCATGTCTCAGTAACAGAACATATGTATATTCTCCAGAGTGAGGGGAGCTTATAGGATGCAGAGTTTCTTGCTTAGGTTCCTAGCATTGAGCAGTGACACCTATCAGTTTCTCTGGGTTTTATTTGCAATGTTGGTAAGTTTGCAAATTTGGCATTGCCTGAAAGAGGCTCTAGGTGGTGGAGAAAGTTTTAGACAATATTCAGAATACCTGGGGAGATGTGCAGACCATCCTTTGCAAAGTAATGTGGATTGCTAACAATGTCCTCCCATACTGATGAATATTGAATCCCTCTTGAAGGGACACAGGAAACGAATCCAGTTATTGAAGTCAATCATGTTTTGCTCATACTGTGGCATTATACTTGAAGATAGAATGCTGCTTAATATAAGGCACATACTGGCTTGAGACACATTCAGAGAGTTCAGCAGTGTCTCTCTCCATATAGTCTATGGAGTTATGTCTCTACTCATTAATGCCCACATGTACTATGATAGAATCATACTGGTATCTTTTGTATAATGACTTGAGTGCATGCATAACTTGGTAGATCCTGGTTCTAAATAAGCAACTGGCCATATCTTCACATTGCTCAGTCTGGTGAGTGGGGCATCTGTGTGCCATACAATGGAGTCCCTATGACAGGAATCCGAGTAATGTGCTAGCTTTCTTATGGGTTTCTCTGTTGGGGCTTCACTCATTGAAGGTATGTGTGTGGTGGATGCTGCTGCCTTTGGTCAGTGCTTAAGAGATTGCTGAGGACAGGCATTGATGTTTATGGGATTAGGAGGTCATTAAGGTTTGCAATGATGCCTTTTTAGTGCCTATCATAAGTTTGTCTATCTGTGTGGTGGACACTGTTCAGTGGATGTATTGTATGTGTTACTGATAACCTTGTTTGTATATGAAAGTGTTGTCTCAAATTAAATTGTGTATGTGCATCTCTCACATACTGTGTTTGTTTCTTTAAGGATTAAAGGGTCGTTTATGAACGAGGCAATTAATACATTATCTCAGGAGACATTTGGAAATTGGATATCCATGTTGCTGGACCTGTATTTGGGAGGGCTGCTGTAAATCATGGACAGGGATTTACATAAGTCTTCTGGGGTGGTCTCTGGAGTTTGGTACTACACTAGGTTCAATTGTGGTGATGTTTGATAGTAGTGTTTATTATGCAAACTAGCTACTCTAAGGTTGTCTCCACACAATGACTAAGTTACAGTTTTAGTTTGAAGGGTAGTACAGATAAAATGTATTTTCTGGGAATTTGTATGTGTACAGGTTACTACTAATCTCTTGATATAACAACACCAAGAAAGAGTGCTTGCGAGTGCAATGTTACTGGTCTATATTATTTGAACAAAGTTTTATAACTTCAAATATCATATGGTCGATTTAATAAAACTTTGAATAGTGAAAAAAAAGAAAAGACTAAACCCTAAACTAAGGGTTGTAGGCAGGGGGGCAAGCCCCCATGCACCCCCACACCTCCCGCTCTTTAAATATAACAACTCCGAGACCGCACTATAATGCGGTAAAGGGAAGACTTCCCTTTACTGCACTGAAGTGCGATCTCTGAGTTGTTATATTTAAAGAGCAGGGGGTGTAGGGGGTGCAGGGGGGCTTGACCCCCTGCTTTAACAAGTTAGGTGACTTTTTTTTTTCACTATTCGAGGTTTTATAACTTCGACCATATGGTATTCGAAGTTATAAAGCTTCATTCAAATAATATAGTCCCTAATGCTACAGCAAAAGGACTTAAGGCAATTTCAAGTACAAGGGACCTTTAGAATGACATGAATGCAAAATCAACAAATAAAGCAGTAGCATTCTAAGCAATTAACTGAAGTGTAAAAAATAAAATAAATCTCTTGTCTACCAAGAATGGAGTCTGATTAACTTAGGACACCTCAGTGTGTGGCAAGGGCACCAAGCAGATGGGAGCTGTGGGAAAATGAGCAGGAGAAAATCTGTAGTAAGGGAGGTTTACTCAAGTGCAGAACTGCTTTACTGCTTTGGCACTTAGTAGTATGGATACCTTGAAAACAATGGTTGAGAAAGTGCTTCAGTTCACAAACAACAGAATTGCAAGAGACTGATCCAATCAAATAAAGCTAATACTGCAGCTGAAATCAGAATTTCAGAAACAGTTAGCTTAATATCTATTTGTGGGGGTGTGGCATAATGGAAGAAAATGGAAACAGTAGCAAGATAAATAGACACTAGAATGCAACTTTAAGCAGGTATATACAGTTATTTAGAAGTGCTGAAGCACAAATCATGGAGCATAGTTCAAAATACTGCTACTACTGCAACTACTGCAATCTTGTCACAGGCCATGGCTCCAGACTATGCAGGAATCTAACAGTAAAACTTTCATAAATGACTAAATGAGGCTCAAATCTGGCAGTAGATCATCGTCCTGTTACAGCTGTGACAGACGCTACAAGATTGATTGTATTTTGAAACCAGTCTAGGGTCTCAAAAAGCTACCTTTTACATGTGATTCGATGTAAGGAAACCGAAAAGCAGTATAAAGTGTATGCAGTGCTACAAATTTTGCAGTAATAAACAGTTTTCACACAAATGCAAATGTAGCTACAAGATTAAGGTGCAAGAACACACTAAAAAAATTGCAAACTTTTTTTTTATAAAATGTGAACAAAAATTAGAAAAGTACAAATATATGACACAGGTCATATCTTTCAATCTCGAAGTACAAAAAAGTCTGGGCAAAGCCTAAAATAATGGGGGGTGAAGACCCAAAAGTAAGGATATAGGGTATGTTTTAAAAATTTCTTGTAAAAACTTAGAATGTTTCTGGAAAAAAAAATTAGTCTGTATACATTTTCTGTGGAATCTGAAGCCTGAAACTCAAAAATGTATATAATTATTAAATGACTTCAATCCACAGTGATCTCCCAGAAGACCACAAATTTTTGAATGGAGCAATCAAAAACATGAGGCAAAAATCTGGACATTCTGTGGAAATCTGGACAGATGAGAAATGTGGCACAGTTCACTATAACTGCACCATCTTAAATATTTAAGCAGGATTTAAATATTTTTACTTTACCGTTGATGAAACGCTTGTCAACCTCAACATTCTCAGTCTTGAACAAAAGTTCCTGGATGTAGCTTTGTGCTAAATGTAGCAGACTTGCTAAAGAGGGATGAAATCAAATAAAGCCAGTACCGGAGCTCATGTCCAATCAAATAAAGCCAATTCTGGAGCTTAATGTCTCATTATGGGGTGGGGCATACTCATAAAAAAGGGAAAACTTAGTAGTAGGGTAAACAGGCACTGGAATGCAACTTTAAGCAGGTATATACAGCTATAAAAAGTACTGAAGCACACATTCTGGAACAGAATTCTCATTACTGCCACTACTGCAATTCCACTACAGACTAGGGCACCACACTACTGGATTGCAACTTTAAGCAGGCATGTACTGCTACAAAAAGTACTGAAGCACGAATCCCGGAGCATAATTAACTGTTGCCTCTACTGCAATGCAACTAGGGACTATGACACAAGACAATGCAGACATGTATCAGTAACAATGTGTGATAAATGATGAAATGAAGCACAAATCTGGCATGAAGATCACAATCCTGCTAGAATTGTGACAGAAGTTACAAGATTGGGCCTCAGACTGGGTTCAAAATACAAAAAGCTACCTCTTACATGTAATATTACTTTTGTAAAAGATAAGTGCAGTATAATATAACAGTAAAATAGCACTTCACCCTTTCTCCCTACCTTCCAGTCACCAGTGGTATCCTACAAGGCTTTATCCTTGATCCATTCCTCTTTAACATTCTCACCAATACTCTCACACCCTAAACACTTCAGGCCTTTCTAAGACAGTACACAGATGATTCCACACTCATTTACACATTTGACCTGTGGCACACTTCCAAAGAATTGCTTAGGAAGGTTTAACATCAACTGATGTAACTGTAACTCACAACACACGCTCAAACCTACAACAAAAAAACTACTACTTTCCTCCCAAATCCCTCTCCCGTGAAAAAAAAACATTTAAAATCCTCTCTCTTGGTAATGCAAACACTGACCACAACTGGTTTTATTAAATTGTCTAACTGATTTGCAAGCAGCCATTTGCCCGATATATGGCAGAATGGTTTAACAACTTGATAAAGCTAGGATCCTAGCAAAAGCTGTATTACGTGGATACTGGTGTGGTTTTTGTTGTTACATTTTTAGTTGTGGCCAGATTTATTTGAACCTGGTGGTGGGTGTGTCTACTTGTTCCTGGTACTGCTCTTTGTTTTTACTGGTTTAATGCAAACACTGAAGTCACTTTCACAAGGGCTGCTTTATAGAGCCAAAAAAGTTTATCACAGACGCAGTTAAAGCTACACTTGTCACTACTTTTCTCCTCCTCACACTTCTTTAAGGTACTCCCATCCTTACTAATCTTCAGGCATCACAAAAATAAAATGTAAACAATGCTATAACAAAGTTGCAAAAAATACCCCTTCAGAACCCTCCACTGTATAGCAATAACAAATGTAAACTAGTTAAAACTACCCCATCATCTGACATTTACATAGATTTTCACTTTTTATAAAATTATCTAGAAATTCATCTACTTGTCCCATACTAAACATTTTGCATAGCTATGTTAGTTGTTGGTCATTATAATCCAATGACCAAAACATATCATGTTGCTGAGTTGTAGAACAGCTTATCTGTGTTCATCAGGTTAATTCCTTCCCCTTCCATCCTCCAAAAACATTCTGAAAGACATCCTAGCCAAAAGCTGTCTGTCTTCTTTTTCAGCACCAGGATAAACCATATCCATAAATGTGGATACATACCTATTCAAACCTTACATCTCCTTATTCTCCTCTCTTCAATCACTCAATTTATTCTGTCAGTTTCTCTACACAGCTTTCTTTCTAAATATACCATAAGCCTGTTTTTCTTTCACTTTGTTTTGCAGTTCCTGTTTGTATTTTACTAAGTTACCATTAACGTCTCTATAAAATGGCTAAAATTTCTCTAATTATTAAATCATATTCATGTAACTTGCATCTGTTCTTAACCAATGTTTACATATTATGTCTATTTTGATGTAATTACTTAAACTGTATGCATTTTTTTTTGCATTTTTAAAGATTGTAAAATTATTATTCTTAAAATGTTTTGTAATGCTTTGGAGCTTTTCTGCATGGGCCTCTGCTGAAAATGGAATCCTACCCAGTTAAAATTCTACACTGCACTGTGTGTTGGCAGTCCACAAAAAACAGGAGTCAGATTAGCACTTTCATGGAACTTCTTCAGAAACACACAATTTGAAAATCAGAACAGTTGAATACTGTTAAACCAATCCTATCCATTTGAACTTTCCCAGTAACCAAAAGACAATAAATTAACAAATAAACAGAAACCATGCTAAAATCTTGCATAAAACACAACTTTCATACAACTGCAAATGAAGCTCCAAAACCAGGTCATTGAACTAACTAAAATGCAAACAAATATATTTTTTTTCCCACTAAAACATGAACAAAATGGAGAGCATTACAAAAAGTATCACCACACAGATCACTACATGTGCAACTTAAAATATTTAAGTAGAATTTAAATAAAAGGTTGTTTCTTTCCTTTTGATAAAAAAAGTTTATAAGACCGTACCTCTTGAGTCTTGAAAAAAAGATCCTGGGCGGATATAACTCTGTGCTAAATACAGCAGACTTCTGAGAGAGAGAGATCCAATTAAATAAAGCCAATACTGGAACTCGCATCCTGTGGTTAAAATTTCAGGAACTTTTAGCTTAATGTCTAAGTGGATATGGGGGAGACTCAAAGAATAGGGGTAAAAGGAATAGCATGGTAAACGGAAGTACATGAAAGGCAACTTTAAGCATTTACAGCTGCAAAAAGTACTGAAGCACAAATCATGGAACAGATCACACAATACAGTCATTACTGCAATCCTACCACAGATTATGGCACCAGATTACTGGAATGAAAACTTTAAGAATCTGCATATGGCTATAATGAGTACTGAAGCATGAGGCCTGGAGCAGACCATAGAATTGCAAGAGAGGGATCCAATCAAATAAAGTTAATACTGGAGCTCACGTCCTGAAGTTAGAATTTCAGAAACATTTAGCTTAATATCTCTTTATGGGGTTGGGCATAATCAAAGAAAGGGAAAACAGTAGCAAGGTAAACAGGCAGTAGATGCAACTTTAGGCAGGCGCATGCAGCTACCAAAAGTACTAAATCACAAATCCTGGAGCAGAATTCATAATACTGCCACTACTGCAATCTCATCACAGACCATACACCAGCCTATGCAGAAATGTAATAGTAACACTGAAATAAATTATGAAATGAGGCTAAAATCTGACAGTAGATCATAGTCCTGTTACAGCTGTGAAATAAGCTGCAAGATTTAATGAGGTCCAACACTGGTTTCAAAATATAACAAATCTACCTTTTACATGAAATCATGTGCATGGAACCAGATATGATGTATAAACAAAGCTAAAATCTTTCAGTAATGCACAATCTTTACATAACTGCAAAAGAAGCTACAATATTGAGTTTCCAGAACAAACTAAAAAAAAAATGCAAATTGATATATTTTTTTCTAAATGTGGACAAAAAGCAGAGAACAAAATATCAAACAGGTCATATATTTCAACCTCGAAGCACAAAAAAATCTGAACAAAGCCTAAAATAATGGGGGTTGAGGACCCAAAAATAGGGATGTATTTTAAATACTGATTTTATAAACTTGGAAAGTTTCTAAGATAACAAGATTTGTGTTGCCATGAATTTTCTAGAGAATATGAAGCCTGAAACTCATAAATGTGTGTCATTATTTAATGATTTCATTCCCTCAAAAAATTGTCATCTTCTGGGAGATCACTGTGGATTCATCAACAATATGAGGCAAAGATCTGGACCTTCTGTGAAAATCTGGACAGATGAGAGAGATGAGACAGGTCACTATAAGTGCAACTTTTAAAATACTTAAGCAAAATTTGTTTTTCTTTTTGATGAAAAGCTTGCATCTCAAGACTCTGTCTTGAACAAAGATCTTGGATGGATGAAGCCTTGCGCTAAATATAGTAGGTTCATAGGTTCATACTAGGCTATCTGCCCTGGGGCATTTATAAGCCTAGCCCGATTGTGTTTGGCTTATGCCACCCCTTGATTTGAGTATACTGTGCCCTTTTTAAAGTTTAGTTTACTGTGCCTCTGTCTAATAGTGACACAGAAGTAATCCCCAGGACAAGCCTACGATCACCCATCCACTCATCAAGATTCTTCTTGAAGAGAGTCAGTGAGGTGCTCTGCCTAACATGAATTGGAATTCTATTCCAGAGCGAAGGGAGCCTCTGGGTTATGAATCTGTCCCTCCAGCATGTTCTCTTTATTTCTGTGCTGAGGTTCAAGTCCCTCGAGCGCGTGGCTCTAAGGGATTTAGATTTACTGAGGTGGAGCATGTCCATTAATTCTGGGTTGGACATAGCTTTATATGTCAGGCATAGATCGCCTCGAAGTAGGCGGTATGCAACTGAGTAGAGCTGGAGTTCTTTTTAACCGAGCAGCATATGGCATCTGTTTGAGTCCCTTGATCCTCCTGGTGAGGTACTTTTGGGGTCTTTCTAATTGCTGCAGGTGTCGGGTAAGGTACATCCCAAAGGGGGCATTGTATTCTATGATGGGCCTGATGAGCGATGAATAAAGGGGCACGATTACCTCTCTTGATCTAGATGTGAATCCTTTCATGATGAGGTGGGCTATGTAGAAGGTCTTTCTAACCACTTTGGCAATGGTGGTTGTCAAAGGAGAGATTGCTATCAACTTGGGTCCCCAGATCCCTTATTACTTTCTCTGTACTTAATAGGTTACCACCTATGTGGTAATTTGTGGGCACGTTTTTGCCAAAGGGTATGACTATACACTTTTTGGCCTTTAGCTTTAGACCATGGCTTTGGCACCAGTTATCCATCTCTGCGAGACCTTTTTGAAGGATGTTTGTGTCAGCTGGAGAGTTAATTATGGCGCCCAGTTTGCAGTCATCTGTGAAGTTGGTGAGCCATAGTCCTCCCACGTTGGCCTGTACCTCAGAAAAGTAAATACCGAACAAGAGAGGTCCCAGGACAGAACCTTGTGGGACGCCACTTGTGACCGGTTTCGAGTCTGACATGGCCCCAGCAACTCTGACTCTGTGGGTTCTGTCTTTGAGCCAGTTTGCAACCCATCTTGTGACATAGGGATTTATATTTAGGCTGGATAACTTATCTATGATGCCTGAGTGGGGTATTGTGTCAAATGCCTTTGCGAGGTCGAGATTGGCTTTGTGGACTACCTTCCCTTCATCTATGGCCTTGGTGACTGTTTTGAAGAAGTCAACCAGGTTCAAAAGGCAGGATCTGCCCTTGACGAAGCCAAATTGGGTAGGATCTAGTGTCTGTAGGTCCCCAATGTCTTTGTTTATGAGTTCCATGATGATCCTCTCCATAGCCTTGCAGACTAGGCTAGTCAGGCTTATGGGGCGATAGTTTCCAGGGTCCGCAGAGGCGCCACCTTTGTGGAGTGGGACCACTGTTGCTGTACGCCATTCTTTGGGCACATATCCTGTAGTGAGGCTGAGATTGTACAGCAGTTTTACTTGAGGGATTAGTTCTTCTTGGAGTTCATGTAGGACACAACCCGGGATGCCATCTGGTCCCATGGAAGCAGTGTTTTTTGCTTTGGAGAGGGCGGCCATCACCTGAGCATCAGAGATGTTTGGGAGGCTGCACTCTGCCTGGATAGATACTTGCTCTTTTGGGGGGGGAGTTTGCACTGAACCTGTCTGCCAGGATATTGGCGATGTCTGTGGGTTCAGTGTATTTTTTGTCATTTAGAATCAACTCAGAACAAGTCTGGGAGTTGCATCCTAGGTTCCTAACATAACTGAAAAAAGCCTTATGATTGTCTTTAGTGTCCTTTAGTAGAGAGGGATACTATCAAAGGACAGTACTGGAGCTTGTGTGTCCTGTAACTTAATGTCTCAGTGTGCAGTGGGGAGTAATAAAAAGTAAAGAGAAAACCAGGCAGCGATGTAAACAGGCACTGGAATGCAACTTGAAGCAGGTCTATACCACTACAAAGGTACTAAAGCATGAATCCTGGCTCTACTGGAGTCCAACCACAGACCAGGGGACAAGTGTACTAGAATTCAACTTAAAGCAACTATATACTGCTATAAAAATGACTAAAGCACAAATCCTACAGCAGTATTCATAACACAGCCATTAATGCAGTTTCACCACAGACTATAACACCTAATTACTAGATTGCAATGTTTACATATATATATATATATATATATATATATATGCAGCTGTAAAAAAAATACTGAAGCATAGATACTGGGGTAGAATGCGCAGTACTACAACTGATGCAATTCCACCATAGACTATATCAGCAGACCATGCAGAGGTTTACCAGTAACTCAGTAATAAATGACTAAACGAGGCTGTAGATCACAGTCCTGTCTTGGGCTGTTGTCACTCCCTCTGCCATTCTTCTGGCATTGCACAGACATGGTTTTATTGCATTAAATTGGCTGTGCATGTGTAATTCAGTTGGTGCACCAAATGCATCAGTAGGGTAACAGTTGGGGTTATGTGCATACCATTTAACTGTGACATAGCTGCAGCATCTGTGGGGTTTCTGTTTGACGTTTTAGGTCATTTACATAACATGGTGGGGTTAGGGCAAATCAGAGAGGGCTTGCATTCAGAAAGTGGTTTCTGCCATTTGTGTTTTGCTTTCATACCCCTAAGAAACTGCAATATTACAAAGAGCAAGTGGAAGGAAAAGTGGGTAAACAAGTGGAGGGGGGGCTTGAAAGTTGTCCTTATACTGAGGAGTTGTCATACCTTTCAACTGTATAGATTTTCATAGAATGCTCCGATTTTGCTTCATATTTGGGTTTTGTTTTCACAGAGTTTTTTTTTTTTTGTTTGGCAATTCGTGTTAGTGTCACACGGGTGTTAAGGTGATGTGAAGTTAATTATGGCTAGGGGTTCATTATGTTGAAGGGTTGGGATAGGTTTGTTGTAGGAGATTGATGGTCATTGGTTCATGGTGGAACACGCAGGGCAAGCGTCGAGTAATTGGGTCAAGTTGTGAGCTACGTGAGTGTCCTTGCATGGAAGTGTGGTCTGATTTACTGTACTTGAAGGAGAGAAAGATATGGTTTAATTTTTACATGCGGGATGGGCATGTCACTAATCTTGTGTTGACCAGGTGGCCTAGGGCATTTTCATTCAAGAGTATTGATAGAGTAAAGAGGGGTCTGACTGCTAAAGCCATTATGGGGTATAGGTGCCTTACTTTGGATATGGGTAGTTGGCAAGGCTGTTGTTAAATGGCATTTTGAAGTTTTTTTCAGGTTCTTCATGTCGTTGGGCAAGTAAAATGAATTGCTTGGAAAGGGTGATATGCAATTGCTTTTATTTTGGTGGTTGGGGTTGAGTATTCTTGCTCCAGTGGCAGGTGATGGGCTGGTAATGTCTTGGTAATTATTGTACACCGAATAATATTTGGCCTTATCCCCTAAGGGTGGTTAGCTGATGGAAGTTGGTGGTTAGGGGGAACAGCCTTGGCAGGCTGTTGGCAGAGAAGAGGGACAGGCTTGCCCTCTTCTGTTCCCCCTGTGGTGTCTGGTGGTGCATTTCAAGGAGTTCTTGTTGAATAGATAAGCAAGCGGAGGTGAGGACACTGCTTATTTGGTTGGAAGGTAATTCAGTGAATGGTTTATGAAGCTTCATAAGTAAAGTAAGTGAGCAAAGGGATGGATGCTGCTTAGTAGGGCAGGATGAGCAGGTACGCTGTCCTGATTAACATTATAAGGATGTTTATAAGTAAAGTAAATGAGCAAAGGTATGGACGCTGCTTACTGGACAGGATGAGCAGGTACACTGTCCTGATTAATATTATAAGCAGGTTTATAAGTAAAGTAAGTGAGCAAAGGTACTGGTGCTGCTTACTGGACAGGATGAGCAGTTACGCTGTCCTGATTAACATTATAAGGATGCTTATAAGTAAAGTAAGTGAGCAAAGGTATGGGCGCTGCCTACTGGGACAAGATGAGCAGGTACGCTATCCTGATTAACATTATAAGGATGTTTATAAGTAAATTAAGTGAGCAAATGTATGGACGCTGCTTACTGTGTCGGATGAGCAGGTACGCTGTCCTGATTAACATTATATGGATGTTTATAAGTAAAGTAAGTGAGCAAAGGTATGGGCACTGCTTACTGGGGCAGGATGAGCAGGTACGCTGTCCTGATTAACATTGCAAAGATGTTTATGCTGTGTTTGGAATCGACTACACTATGTCCAGTTGTATTTAACAAATTTTGGTAATTAAAGTTATGTTATGGAAGTTTTAATAAAGGTCATCAAATGTCATTCGGTGTGTTGTGTTTATTGAAGGGGATCAGGACAATGCACAGTACTACAACTGATAGTTGGCTTAAAATACAAAAAGCTACTTTTTACATACAGTTCTACTTATTGAAACAACTGTGCAGTATAATTTAAAAATAATTCTAAAATCTTATAGTAATTGAAAATCTTAAAACAACTGCAAAGAAATATACAAGGATAGGTTCATAGGTTGGTACTAGGCTATTGGCCCTAGGGCCTATACAAGTCTAGCCATAACAGTTCCCTGGCTATTTCTTCCCACACTATTTACTTCCCTGGACCCCTGTCTAGCAGGGTGACTGACATGATCCCTGTGGTGAATTTCTCTTTTCTCTCTCATCCAGTCATCAAGGTTCCTTTTGAAGAGGGCAAAAAAGGTGCTCTGCTTGACATGTATGGGCAGTCTATTCCAGAGTCTGGGGAAGTCTCTGGGTCAGAAACCTATCCCTCCAGCTTTAGATCCCTGGAGCATGTGGCTCTGAGGAATTGGGATTTCTTTAAGTGTAGCATGTCCAACAGCTCTGGGTTTGACATGGCCTTGTATGTTAAGCAGAGATCGCCTCGGAGTAGACGATATGCGACAGAGTATAGCTGGAGTTTTTTAAGGCGGTCAGATTAAATTAAAAATGCAAGCAATTATTTTTTTTGGCTAAAACATGGACAAGAAGCAGAGAAATACAAAAAAGCATCACTACCCAAGTCACTACAAGTGTCACTTACAATATTTAAGCAGAATTTAAATAAAAGGTCTTTTTTTTCTTCAATTTTGATGAAAAGCTTATATCTTACACCTCTCAGAGTATTAAAGAAAAGACTCCACGTTGTTCCATAAAGATGAAAGATGATGAAATCCACCAAAACCAAGGGGTGACTGCTAGCTCACTATTAGAAACTGTACCAGTAGTGATTTCCTGTGCACAGTGTTATAATTTCAGCACTGCACACTTTGGGAATCTAAGCTGTCTCCTGACTATATACAGATCACCAGGCATGACTTCCAAAAAATACATAAATAAACAAAATAAAGCTTCAAGAAGTAGTGATATTCAGAATCTATGCATTTGAGTTTTTGAATTTCACTTGTACAGAAAATGAATATACATTATTCAAAGCAGGATATGCTAAGCGTGTGCCATTTTGATACATGTTTCCTTGCATCTTTTTGAAAAAGAGAGAGACTGAATGAAGAAAATATGGGGATTCTATAGAATTTCTCTTTTTATTTTGTGAATTGTCCTTGGGGCTTCAGGCACATACAGCTGAAATGACAATATAGCATATAAAGAAACCCTGATCATGGAAAGCATTTTTCAAAGCAATATGAAGGATATGCTTTATATGCATTTTTTTTATTTTACCTAGAGACTATTTTTGGATTTTTTTCATCCATAATCCAACATGAAGACTCTTTCTAGAGTTCACTTTTGTTTTAATAGTATGCATGACACAGCAATACATACTAGGAAGAAATACAACTAAAATATGTGTCTAATGAATGTATTCTTGTATGATGTAACTGCTCTTTCATTTAGGCTGGCATTGAAAGTATGCACAGTATACAACCACACCGAGCTCTGCATATTCACAAAAGCATGCATGGGGCGGGTACACTTGTGCGAGCAGAGTACTGGTGACTGGTCATGTATAACACTCATGTATGCTTTAACAATAATGAAGATTTTGATTAAAAACTATACTTGTATTACTAAATGAGTGGAAGAAAACATTATACTTAGATAAGTAGCATAATAGTGGTATAATACTCTTTCCAAATGATCACAAAGCTTTTCCTTGGAAAAAGTATAATTTATCATTACAAAATAACTGTCTGGATCATGTAGTAGGATGGGAAAGTCATCCTGAATATCGTACTACTTAGGATTCAGCACAGTTTCTGCTTTTACAGTTGGCTTTCTTTGCAAATGACAGTCTGCATTCAGTGCATTTTAAGGGAAAGTATGTTTCTGAAATAATTTGCATATTAACCCACCTGGCTCAAGCATACACCCAATCCTTACAGCCTATTAAATAATTTGATTGTATGACTAGTTACAGCCCAGATATTTTTATATCAAGTTTGACATATGTTAAACCATCTTATAGAGCCTTTGGACATGATCTAAGAGAGAGTTTGACTGTCACTCACCATACTGGATCTACAATATTTTTTGTTCTTTTCTCTTTATGCTCTTTATTTTATCAGACCATCTTTTTTTTTGTGTGTGAGGTACACTTTTTATTATTCTAATCCATTTCATCTTAGCAATATAAGTTTTACTCATAATCTGAACTATTTTTTTTCATTGCACCTACTCTGACAGGTATTTTCTATTTTGAAACCATCAGCATTCAGTCATTTTAAATGGTGAATAATTTATTTTTAAAGACCAAAAGTAACATTAAATGCTACCACATTAATAATCGCTTCTAATTTTACATTCCACTTTTTTTGCACATCATTGTAAGCATAGTTCATTAGTTAACAGTGTTTATTTACAATCATTAAAACACATAATGCATTCATATAATCTTTACATTTTATCACAGATTTTGTGCTATACTCTGGCAGGACTTCACATTCAGTAAGTACTGTCATGAGTTTTAGATTTTGTATTTTACCAAAATGTTTTCCAAACAAACAATATTTGACAAATGTTGTTGCTTGCCATGGCATATTTTATTTAAATAATCATATGAACTTCTGCACAATACATAATTGACCAGGACATCTTAGCAGTATGCTTTTATGTGTCTACCGCCTGCTCGAGTTATAGCAGGTAACTTTAAGTCACTCCAAAATATTTGTTTTATGATTGCCTTAAGTTACAAAACATTTTTTTTTTTCCCAAAAGGCAAGCACATGTGTATCCCACTGGGTGGGTGGGGGGTGTTTTTTTTCCCAAAAGGCAAGCACATGTGTATCCCACTGGGTGGGTGGGGGTGGGGGCTCTGCCTCACTCTGCAAATGTTTAGATATACCAACTCCTCTTGAGATCACATTGTCTTGGAGAAAGTACATTTTGAAGGAGGAATGCAAATCCAGGTTGGCTCAAACTTAAATTTACAGACAGGCCCACAGGCAGCTGCAACATAGCAAGATAAAATACAAACCTCATTAAATTCTACCTTTTAAGATACTGCATTATGGCCTAACTTTGATAATGTGCCTGTATATTTATTTCTGCTTGTGTAAATGCTCTCTTTCCCTTTGAACTTCTTTAATTATTGGCTTTGAATGCAATACAGAAGGCATTTTATTGTTCAAAGTATAAATGCACTTTGTACCTATGACTGGGTATACTGCATTCTCATATCTTGTCGGCATTAGAAAAAGGTATTATTCTCATGGTTTCATTTAGTGAATGCTGTCTTTACAACTTTATCAATGTTGCATAAAAATATTTCCACCGTTCCTTTCACTTTTCCCATATGGCCAATATCTTCCCATAATGTAGCCATAATTCTGGAGATGACTAATCTAATTATAACCCGATGAATGGAGGGAGATTTCAGTTTTAATACTTTGTGAAATTTCAACAGCAGCAAATATCTTGTCCAGTACAAAAGTAAATTTTTTGCATCATTTGAAATTGTAACTTCCACCATTGGAAAGTGGAAATCATCATCATACAAGTGTATACTGTTACACTGTTTTCTACCTAATGGCTGCTTTCCTGTGTCTGACATTGATGTTTCTGAGGAGATTTGATACCAGCACAGAAATCCTTGTATTCATACAAATGCTTGGAACATAAAACAATCATTTAACATAGGAACAGTGATATGATCCAAACCTGGACATCACAGTTTCTTTAGTGTTAATCCTGAGAGCATTATTATTAATGTTTAAATAGTCAGTTTTATGGAAGTATAAAACCTGAAAAATGATAATGGAAGTAATGTCATAAATCTTAATTCATTTAAAAAAATAGCTTTACAATTATAGCTTACTGAGGTCCATCACTTAAATGTAATCAGTTGGTAAGGATAGCCATTTCTAACAACATCTGTTCCACTGATAAACCTCATACGCTTTATAACTAAAGGAGTCAGCTATTTGTGTAGCACCCTGAAGAATGTTATGGCCTGGATGATGGTGGTGAATAATGTATGCCACATCAAATTAATCTAATTCCATTGGCAGTCTTAAGAACCAATCCTTGCATTTACTTGCTTTTTCTCATGTTCTAGAATGAATGGAATTGTTTGATATCAAATGCTTCTATACACCCCCTAATGTGAGTGTTTTGTATCTGTTTCCTACTTCCAGAAGAAACTGGCCTACTTAGTTCACAAGAAGCTTGGTGGTAGCAAAGTAGACACACCGGAAGATAAAAAACATCTTTTGTTTTAAATATTGCCATCTTTTTAAATGCAGCTTAATAAAGTTCACAAAGAAGTCCACAAATGAGCTGTAAACCTTGATATGAATATTTAAAGTTCTATCAACATGAAAAAATGCATGTCCTTTAATCACAACAGGAAAATACATTGTACAACACTCGAGCCATACTTGATGGGTACCCAAAATTCTACCCAACAGATTTGTATCACTAATATTTAGGCAATCATTGCCAATGACCTTCAGCCTTTGACACTGCTAACAATGGTCTCAGACTTTTTATCAATGCAGAAATGAAGAAAGAGAAGCATTCGGACTGCACAGTTGGAAAATTTGATAATACTCAAACAACATTAAAAATTTGAAGGACAGTAACTTTAGAGATTAGAGACAGAGTTTAATAAATGCGGGTTCTTGGTGAAGACTGGGCATCAGGCATTTTACCAGGACATTTGTTATGAATATCATCATTGTATAAGGCAGCTTTTGTTCACAGACTATATCCTTTTGATGTAAACAATAACATTAAGTTGGTTTAAAAAAATTATGCACTTAAATGAGTAAAACTGTTGGTACTGATGTAGCTGATGTCAAAGACTCAATCAAATCCTTCTTTCCAAACCAGAAACTATGGCAAGCACTGTAAAAAAACACAATAAGTACTTTACTCTCATCCTAATATTCAGTGATGATTAAGTCAGTTTCTCACAGATATGAACACTGACAGCCCCCCTCCAAAAAAATTCAGTGACCTTGAAATCTATCCCAGCCACTTTACCATTTAGAGGAATCATTAAAGCATATAAGTAGTCCATAATGGATTAGTAAAACCCAGCATTTTAGTCAGATTATTGGAGAAGAATGGTATGTACAGAGTCATACCTTATTACGTCACTCATGGATTGGGGGCTTCATCAATGATCTCCTTAGAGGACAAATTGTAAAGTTTGTAAATATTTATGGAAACAAAATCTAGAACCCCATTTTAAATATTGAAGATCTCCGTCATAATGACAAAAGAGAGTCTGTTATGCCATTGCCAGAAGTCTGCAAATGGGGTGGGCTTTGGAAATAATGCATTTGTCATGTTAAAAAGCCCTTATTTGTACTTTCTGAATGGTTAGTCATTAATGCATAGCAGTGCATCCCATGCACATGAAGGCTAAGCACAAGCTGAGACCAAGTTAATGGACTGGAAATGGGGGGATGGAGATAAAGTAATTTGGGGAACTGTACATATTTCTGAGATATGAAATGCATTATACAAAAATTTAGTTTCTCTCCCACCAGTCACACTTGCTTTACGGCTAAATTTCAAATATTCAGTTTATTGACTTGAAGTTTGCGGGAACAGTGTTGGTAGCAATATGATTATCTGGAACTGATGAGTTTTTCTTAAATATTATAAAATCTGAGTCATAAGGAATCATGAACATAAATATTTTATGTATCAGTAAATCCATACAAAAAGATTTGTATGCATGGTTAGACTTGCAGTTGCAAATGTGCTGAATGATGCTAAAAGTTATTTTTTGAATTTATCACAATACTTCAGATATATCTACTCTTAAATCTAATAATTTAAATAAATTTAAGGTCTTTCATTTCCTATATGACAGTTTTTTCTCTCTAAAGAAAAAAAGAGCTGAAAACATCAGAATTTCTAATGGTATAGAATTATCTTTTATTTCATGTTAGAGATCATTTCAATGGTGTGGGTACTTAATATCCTAAAGTTTCTTATGTATTTTATCATGTGGCTAATGTTATATGAAACAAAGCCTTACAATGATGTGCATTTGAGAGGGCGTATAGGCTAGTAATGTATATTTCTGTTTAGCTCAGTTTTGTCTTTGCAGCAGGTATAATGAACAATGATTTATTCTATTTTCTTATCATATCTTGATCAGTGTTCACTGCATAAAGATAATTTGGTTGAATCGCAGAATTGTTTCATCTTGAATATACTCATATAAGCAAAAACCTTAATATCATAGTTCATATTTTCATAGTTAATTCTATACATTTATTATATATAGGAAAGGATGGAAGCATTTGCTGGAAGATTTGAATGCTAAGAAATGTTTTGTTTTATTATGAAATGGCACTTTCTTAAACATGACTGGGCACTTCTCAGAAATATCAGACCATTAATAGTAATAATCTTTTAAAACACAAGAACAGACAACACAGATTCTTTACAGATTGGAATCATGATACTGTAAGCCTTTTTAGCATCCATTTTCCTGTAAGATGGAGTACTGGACTCAGTTATTTTAAATGTTTAACCTGTTCTTTTTTACAGCTGCTATGCCAGCTATTAAAAATAGACCTCAAACCATAACATTTGAAAGCAAACTTGTGTAAGGATTTAAACCATCATGCTTTGCCTGTTGTTTTGCTAAACCGGCAGTTAAAAGTAAAAAAAAAAATAATAATAAAGCACTAAAATAAATAGATACAGATTCATACTGCCAAGAAAGAGGCAGAAAATACTTTGTTGTGTGTCTGTGTACGTGCATGTGTACTTCTCTGTATCAGTATTGTGCAATATAAAATGTCACAACTGTAAATGGATCCCTCTCTGAATTCACAGCTCCACTTACAGAGGTACAGTTTTAAGTATGGCAGAATAGATCTTATTTCAACAGAACAGTGTTATGTTTTTAAATATGTTTTGCATTTGATAAAATATAAAGCAGAATATCTCTGCATCAGTCACGTACATACCACAGTCCCAAATGCTGTTTTCCAGATTTATTTTTTTAAATATACAAATGTACACATACAGCAGAGTTGCAAACAGATACAAATATTCAAGTATTGTCTAATTATTTCAATAGTGCAATATGATTTTTTTTTTCCTCTGAGTAAACAAGGGTAGGGAATACTTTAAAAAAATCACTTAAAATTATAAAACCGTAATATAAAAATCTCTCAAAAGTCATGAAGCGGTCGTTAAGTAAGTACAACAATTGGATTTTTGATGTGTGCTAAAAGGAAGTAAAACACCTTCAAGGGTAGGAGACCTTTCAAGATAACTGACTCTCAGCCACTGCCTTGCTTAGTCTGTTTTTCCCTTAAGTGTTTATATCATCAGATAGTATTTCTTATGCAAGTATTGTTCCAAAACTCAAGAAATTGGAGATCAAAAATGGTTTTATATGCACAATACCTTTCCCTAGCTCTCCCCTAAGTTAATATTCTATATAACCAGATGCATGTATTTTTCATGCATCCAACCATATCATTTATGTTTCTTTAAGATTATTACTCTTGCTACAGTCACAAGCTAAAATTTTACTTGCCACTTGTTTTTGATGTGCATAAACACCAATAAAACTGTTTGTGCTTTCCCTTCTTTAAATATTTATCTAGTAGGAATCACATGTGCTTTTGTCTATCCTGACTGATGTGTCTGAATAACAGTGCTGTAATAAGTGATAATCATATTTGTTGTTGGGTCTAGTTTTTCATCAAGTTAAGCTATAACTGTGATGAACTATGAAGGTCAAGTTGAGATGAATCTTTTTGACATATTCCATTTCTATGCTGAATATTTTTTCTGTATTTTACAGCTAATTCCATAAATATGAATATTACATTCCACATTCCATTTTCACTGCACATATTGTCTCCCAGCTTGAATCAGAATCAGCCTTCAAAAGGGATAGTTATTTATAATTGTAAGAGAAAATCTGGTATCAGAGAGGAGTGTGTCTAAGATTGTTTTAACTAATAAGAATAGGAAAGCTGGCTGCTCCTGATGAATGTTAATGTTTTCATTACTTGTTAAATGTATGTAGAAAACTGACAATCTAATTCTTAAACAATGTTTGCTGTGCCCTGTGAGAGGCTTTCATGCCCGTTACTATGAAGTTTTATACTTGTTTTGTATAAATTCTGCAAGGAAAATTCACCTGAGCTGAAGTATCTGACATAAAAAAATATATATTAACTCTTATACATATTTAACATATTTGATCACGCTGTGATAAAAAGAAAGGTTCCAGTACCTTTCACTCAAGAAGTTAGTAGTTTATTGGCCATTTTGGGCTAATTTCTATCTCTTTCACTTCCCTGCTATAAAAACCTCATTTGCACAGTTTTTACACTTGTATTCCGCTCAGCAAGTACCTTCCAGGTGTTCTGCAGAGTCTACAGCAGCAGAGAGACAAAAGAGTGACTTTGGAGTGATTAAGTATGACTTTTCTGCTTTTCTTGCTGTCTTAACTAATTCTGCCTAAAACGCCAGGTTTTTTTTTAGCGAATCTGAGATTTAAAAAGTTTGTTATTGTATACAACTCCGCACAGCTCCTCGTGGTGTCCTGCAGAGTGATATAGGCAACAGGGAGACTTTTCCAGATTTAAGTATTTTTTCTCTGTTTTTTTGCTCGGACTGCCTTTTCCTGCCTAAAAAGCGAATTTCTAACTGATCTGTGCTTTAAAAAGTTGAAATTGCATTTGCCTTCTGCTTTTTACAGTTTTTGCACTTGTTTTATATCAATTTAAGTTGTTTTTGTACTGTATAACTGTTGTAGGCTACACACTAAAGTGCGCTAGCCTGTTTATAGCATTTACAGTGTTTTATGTGTGTTTTTCTGCTGTTTCCTGAAAAACAAAAACAAAAAAATTCTCTTTTCCCGCCTTGCTGAACTAGATTACTCCAGATTTCAGGTTTTGCTGAATTCCGGACTGTGGTACAGTTTCCTGTGTTGCCCATATACTTACTTGGATAGGAGGAAGCTTCTCTGTTCACCAGTGAGAGTGGGGAGCTTTGACCAGCCTATCTGTCTCTGGAGGAGTGGTCTCAGCCCTGAAACTAGTAGCTTATTGGCCGTTTTGGGTCAATTCCTATCTCTTTCAGTTTCCCTGCTTTAAAACCCGCATTTGCGTGGTTTGTGCCAGTATACAACTCCACACAGCTCCTTGTGGTGTCCTGCAGAGTGATGCAGGCAACAGAGAGACTTTTCCAGATTTAAGTATTTTTTTCTCTGTGTTTTTTTTTGCTCCGACTACCTTTTCCCGCCTAAAAAGCAAATTTCTAACTGATCTGTGCTTTAAAAAGTTTAAATTGCATTTGCCTTCTGCTTTTTACAGTTTTTGCACTTGTTTTATATCAATTTAAGTCGTTTTTGTACTGTATAACTGTTGTAGGCTACACACTAAAGTGCGCTAGCCTGTTTATAGCATTTACAGTGTTTTCTGTGTGTTTTTCTGCTGTTTCCTGAAAAAAAAGAAAAAAAATTCTATTTTCCCGCCTTTGCTGAACTAGATTAGTCCATATTTCAGGTTTTGCTGAATTCCGGACTGTGGTATAGTTTCCTGTGTTGCCCATATCCTTACTTAAATAGAAGGAAGCTTCTCTGTTCACCAGTGAGAGTGGGGAGCCTTGAGCAGCCTATCTGTCCCCGGAGGAGTGGTCTCAGCCCTGAAACTAGTAGCTTATTGGCTGCTCTGGGTCAATTCCTATCTCTTTCAGTTTCCCTGCTTTAGAACCTGCATTTGTGCGGTTTTACATGATTTTGTGCATAGCGCAGCATCGGGCAGCGCCTCTTAAATGGGTTTAAACTATTCCCGGCTCCACAAAGTCTGCTCTTCACTTTTTCCCTTGGAGCTGTTCTAAATCTCAAAATAAGCACTCTATTTTCATTCTAAAGCCCTGCAGTTGCTCGTATAAGTAATCTTATAAGTAAGCACTAATAAACTAAAGCACTACACCCTCTTATACTCCCTTTAAGTTGCTTCCTATTTGTCCTTTTTGATCAGTCAAAAAGTAGTTCCTTATACTATTCTGGCATGTCCAAAAGTCAGTTTCGGGTTTACTCTCCAGTCCAGCTGGTGAATCTGGGAATCTTGAGGCAATGTTATAACTGCCTTATATACACAGACCACCATCTCCTCCTCCCAACAAGCTCAAATATATGTGAGAGATGCAACTATATAGCCAAACTGGAGGCTGAGCTCTCTCAACCCAATACTGCCGCAGTCAGTCAGGAGGAGAAGGTAACCACACACACCACAAATCCAGTCTCACATAGACCTATCGCAACAGAAGACCAAACACATAAACACACAAAAACATACTCAGAGGCTCTAAATAGAAATCTGCCCAAGCAACAGAGACCTCCAAAGTAGACATCCAAGCAACCGCTACCCCAAAACAATACCCACGTATCACATAGTTCACAAAGTCAGTGTGCCACACTGTCACAGCCCTTAAGGCTAAATAACCCACCTAATACACTTGTAATAGGTGACTCTATTGTCAGACACACTGATGTCCCACACACCAGGCTGAACAAGGAGAAGGTCAGTTTAAGCTGCCTGTTGGGTGCCAGGATACGCCACATAACACAAGCCTCAGGTCACTCCAAAGCAAGTACAAATATGACTCCGTCATTGTCCATGCTGGTGTGAATGACCTGAGATGTACCTCCCTGGACTACATGAAAAGAGACATAGAGGAGCTCTCTGATCATGTAGCCCAGGCCGGTATGACCCTGACCTTGAGTAGCATCTTACCCTCACCAAGAATGATGACAAAGTATAAAGACAAAATTATCAGTTTTAACAATTGGCTAAAGTATTGGTGTCATTCAAAGGGGATCCAGTGTCTGTCAGCCTGGGATAACATGCTCGACAAGCCACGTTGCTTCGCTAGGGATGGTTTGCACCTGTCACCTCTGGACTTTCGAATACTGGCTAAGGCTCTTGCCACCCCCATAGTGCCTTTTTTAGGCAAGGCTCAAAAGACAAACTCACCTCCATAGACAGCACAAAAAAAAAGAAATCTAAGGGTAATGCTGCTCAATGCCAGAAGTCTTAACCTCAAGATGCACACACTCGAGGCTCTCCTCAGTATGGAGAATATTGATATCTGTGCAGTAACAGAAACCTGGTTCAAGGTTCCCAAGAGCACCCCAGCACTACCAGGTTATACCTCATACCATGCTTTTCGGCCCCAAAACTCTGACCGAACCACAAAAGGAGGGGGAGTATCCATATTCATCAAAGATACTCACACCTCCAGGTTAGTGGCACTGCATGAAGCATCAGAGACCATTCATCTGTAACTAACAGTGGGCAAAACTGCCTTTCAGTTTGTAGCCTGCTACAGACCACCCTCCCAAACTCAGGAACCCCATTCGGCTTTCCTGAGAACACTGGAGAATATGAAAGTCTCTCCAAACACCATTATATTGGGTGACTTCTACTACCCAAACATAGACTGGGAGCACTACTCAAGCCCCAACACCCTCGCCCAATGGTTCCCAGAATTTATAAACTCAAATGCTATGGAACAAATGGTCACAACTCCCACAAGAGGGGAAAACATATTGGACCTGTTCATCACCAACATGGGGACTCTATGTTCCATACCAGAGGTATATACCCCTCATTGGTAAGATCTGACCATAAATTAATCTCACTGGACATCCATATCCCATCCCCACCCCCACTACCCAGCCAAGGAAACCACGGTGAAGAACTTCTCAAAAGCAAACTTCACACTTCTCAAAACAGAAGTGGAATCCTTCAAAGCCCCCAGGCCAGTGGAAAATACGGCTCAAACTGCAGAATCCTTTACAAACGCTTTCTATGGACACCTACAGGAATGCATGGATTGTGCTATCCCAAATAAAACCAAGACCCATTCCTCCAAAGGCAGGAGACCTGTCTGGTCGACCCCAGCCATAAATAAGCTCTACAACAGAAGGAGGAAGCTACTACATGATAGAGCAAAATCCCAAAAAGGGAAGGCATCTCTGATCAGTACTAGCAAGAAACTACGATCCCTCATAAAATCATCTAAGGCCAGCTTCAAAAGAAAAATTGCACAAGATGCTAAAGATAATCACAAGGCCTTCTTTAGTTATGTCAGGAACCTGGGTGGCAACTCCCAAATATGCTCTGAGTTAGTTCAAAATGACAAAAAATACACTGAACCCACAGACATTGCTAACATCCTGGCAGACAGGTTCAGTGCAAACTTCTCTCCCCCTTCCCCCCCAAAAGAGCAAATGTCTATCCCAACAGAGTTTAGCTTTCCTGACATCACAGGTGCACAGGTGAGAGCTGCCCTTTCCAAAGCAAAAAACACAGCATCAATGGGACCGGACGGTGTCCCCGGGCTGCATCTTACATGAACTCCAAGAAGACTGAACCCTCACATAAATTCACTGTTCAGTCTCAGCCTTACTACAGGATATGTACCCAAGGAATGGAGCACAGCAACAGTGGTCCCACTCCACAAAGGTGTTGCCACAATGGCCCCGGAAACTATCGCCCTATAAGCCTGACTAGCTTGGTCTGCAAAGCTATGGAGCGTATCATCATGAAACTCATAAACAAAGACATTGGGAACCCCCAAACACTGGATCCTACCCAATTTGGCTTTGTTAAGGGCAGATCTTGCCTCTTGAACCTGGTCAACTTCTTTGAAACAGTCACCAAGGCCATAGATGAAGGGAAGGTAGTCCACACAGCCTACCTGGACCTCACAAAAGCCTTTGACACAATACCCCACTCGGGCATCATAAATAAGCTCACCAGCTTAAATATCAACCCTTATGTCACAAGATGGGTTGCAACCTGGCTCAGGGATAGAACCCACATGGTCAGAATTACAGGTGCCATGTCAGACTCTAAAACAGTTACAAGTGGCGTCCCACAAGCCTCAGTCCTGGGACTTCTCTTGTTTGGTATATATTTCTCTGACATACAGGCTAACATGGGAGGACTATGGCTGACTAAGTTCACAGATGACTGCAAACTGGGTGCCATATTCATCTCATGGACTGACACAAGCATCCTCCAAAAGGGTCTCACGGAGACGGATAACTGGCGCCAGAGCCATGGCCTAAAGCTAAATGCCAAAAAGTGCATAGTCATCCCCTTTGGGGAAAAACAAAGTGCCCACAAATTACCACATAGGTGGTAATCCATTAAGTACGGAAGAAGTAATTAGGGATTTGGGGACCCAAGTAGATAGCAATCTCTCCTTTGACAATCACATTGCCAAAGTGGTTAGAAAGACCTTCTATATAGACCACCTTATCACGAAAGGGTTCACATCTAGATCAAGAGAGGTCATTGTGCCCCTCTACTCATCACTCATCAGGCCCATAATTGAATACAATGCCCCATTGTACCTTACCCGACGCCTGCAGCAACTGGAAAGACCCCAAAAGTACCTCACCAAGAGGATCAAGGGACTCAAACAGATGCCCTACGCAGTTAGGCTAAAGAAACTCCAGCTCTACTCAGTTGCTTACTGCCTACTCAGAGGCGATCTGTGCCTGACATATAAAGCCATTTCCAACCCAGAATTAATGGACATGCTCCACCTAAGAAAATCCAAATCCCTTAGAGCTACATGCTCCAGGGACTTAAACCTCAGCACAGAAATAAATAGGACATGCTGGAGGGACAGATTTATATCCCAGAGGCTCCCCTCACTCTGGAACAAAATCCCAATCCATGTTAGGCAGAGTCCCTCAATGACCCTCTTCAAGAGAAATCTTGATGAGTGGATGGAAGATCGTAGGTTTACACCTGGGATCTCTTCTGTGTCCCTACTAGACAGAGGCACAGTAAACTAACCTCAAAAGGGCTATCTTCTGTGACCTACTATACAGAGGCACAGTCAACTAATCTAAAAGGGTGGCGAAAGCCAAACACACTCTGGCTAGGCTTATAAATGCCCTAGGGCAGATAGTCTAGTATCAACCTATGAACCTATAGTGTGGCTTAATTAATCTTTAAGGAAGCATATTCTTACATTATTAAATAAGCTGTAATATTTGCTGTCGATGCTTGCGATAGAATATGACTTTTTCAAAGGGGCATAGAAAAATAAAATAAAAAAAAAAATCATCAGTATTTTTATTGTGGTTTGTGGGATCCAAACTGAAAGGAGTAGTTATCTTACTGCTGAGTAGAGGAATTAAGACAAGTTCATTTTTTTATAATTTTAGTGTCATCTGCATCTATGTATGCTGTCAGAAACTTCAGCAGATAAGATGCATCACATAAAGACATTTTCAAATTTAAATATTCCTCAACTATATAACACATCTGGCTTTTATCAGACTACTTCAACACAGTATGCACAGCCAATTCTAAACTTTCATTATGTTGTAGAAATGAAATATCTGGGCAGATAACACCATCTTCTATCAACTCAAGCCTTGCGTTTTTACAGGCAAGTTTTTCTAAAATGTCTCCTTTGCTCATCTACCACCATCAGCCTTAGGTCATGTGAATATAAAAGACACTGATGATATTTTTCCTAAAATGAGTAAACTCTACTCAGTTCGACAATAATAGTCTTTCTGGCCCAATCTCCTGACCTACACACACAGATAAGTCCCAGTGTTGTACTAGAGATGCTTTTTGGATTTTTTGAATTGTACCTTTGAGAATATCTTGTACTGCCCATAAACCTGACTCTGCGCACAGAGCTCTCAGTAGCCAGTCCGAAGCAAAAGTTATCCAACAAAAGACCCAATTATCACTTTAAATGCATGTTTATTTCCAGTATAACTTTGTCTGCACACAATCTCCTTGGAGAACAGCAACTAGCACACCACTGTACCTGATCCCCCCGCTACACTCCTGCCCATATTTCATTTAACTTTACATTTACAGATTTGCTCTATTTGCCAGCAGTATTTTATCCTTGTAGCTATTTATGGCTCCTGTAATTATTTATTTTTCTAAAGGTCCCAGTAATTTGGTCCAGCCTGCTCCATTTGCCCTCGCTACACTCTGCCTCATTCCATTCTCTACCCTACCCCTATTCCTACCCAACCCCATTTTCATTAAATTTATAGCTATTCCTCTAATTCTACCTTCCCCAGCACCTCCCCTTCCCACAGCTAAAAGCTCTCTCTCCTCCTACAACTTTTCCACCCACTTTCCTTCATCACTTCCTACTCATTCCTGCTGTACCTTCTCACTCCTCTCCCTGCATCCCAACCAATCATGAACTCATACCCCTCTCTCTTCCCAAACAGCATCCTATCACTACTCTTCCCTCCCACACTACTACCCTCTTATCCTCTCTACATACTCTAACTTCTCCGCCCCTACTCCCTAACTATACCATTAGTCTCTAATGATTCCCTCCTCTAAGCTACCCCAACTCCATCCACCACTTAATATGTTACCTCACCCAGCCAAGGCATCCCATTTGCTGCCTCCACTCTTCTCACAGCTCCCCCTTCTTCACCACTCCACCCTTACTCTTCTTACTTCACTCACTCACCATATCTTGTTACCCATCATACCCACTCTACCCATCATACCCACTCTACCCATCATGCCCACTCTACCCATCATGCCCACTCTACCCATCATACCCACTCTACTATACTCCACTGCTCTTTCCCAACTATTTACACTCACCTGGTACACTCCTGTAGACTGTTAGCCCTTCCATTCCAATATGTACCTTCCTTTTCTCTCCTGTTCAGAGCACTTGTTATTATCCCACCACTCTGCCTATCATGCCAACATACGTTCTCAGCACTCTCCATCTACCTCCACTCACACTACCAATCACTTCCTAAACCATCACTCATTCTCTACATCTTCATCAGTATTTCTTACTTCAAACTCACTTCTTCCCAGAAATAAAACCTCACCCATTTGTCTTTTCCCCTAAGACATGAGCATAAATACTTCTTACAACACCCCTCCCTCCCAACTCAGCTTTATCACCACATTAACCTACTTCATTTTGGGAATATACAATCCCAACTCAGGACCAATCTCTCAGACTTCCACCTCCAACCCAACCCCTCAATACACATGACACGAATGCACAAAAATATATGAACTAGGCATCCTACCAAAGCTGTCAGCATAAAAAACTTTTATTCAAAACAAACAGGATAAGCGCTTTCATACGAGATTGTGATTCATCAATAAAAACATTTATATTTATATAATGAAGACACTTATATATCATCAAATTCTTTGAAATGCTCCAGTCTGTTTAGATTATATTAGATGCTTTTATGAGGACTGTTGAAAAAGAACTGTTTGAGTATAATTTTAATAAGAATATTTTTTATAATATAACTAGGGATGAATTTCTTGCCTTACAACAGTTATGAACGAATGACACTTGCCCATATGTCCAGCTGATAAGGGGGGATCTGTTGTAGTCTTGGATGCTGACTCTTATGATGCTAGTATGTTTGAAATGCTTAATGATACCAGGACTTATGAATCTGTTACACAGGTTATGCTAAATATTATTAGGGCTATGCATGATCAGTTACATGAATTATTGATGGGTGAAGCAATTGATAAACAATTATATGATTTTATGTTTGTGTCTGAACCACTTGTACCGATTATCCATGGACTGCCTAAGGTGCATAAATCACTATTAAACCCATCTCTTCGCCCCATAGCATCAGACAGGGGATGTGTTACTGAATTTATTTCAGTCTATATTGAGAATCAGCTCAAGAAACTGTTAGAGAAGGCAACAGCAGACTTAAAAGCTACGGAGCATGTTTTAAGTACTTTAGGTGATTTTATGAGAATACATGGTTTATTCTCAAATGGCACCATTCTAGCAACCATGGATATTCAAATGCTTTTTACTATCATACCCAGTGACATGGGGATTGCATCTCTTGAGAGATTCTTACAAGCTAATACAGATTATTCTCATGCACATATTGAATGCTTGGGCACATTCATGGAAATTGTTCTGTGTAATAATGTTTGTTAATGTAATGCTTCGTTTTCCCTGGATGGTTTTGTCATTTCATTTTACTGGTTATAGTTTTGGCTTAACCATAGGCTGCTGTTTTGTTTGAGTTTTAATGTTTTTTTTATTTACTAATACTATGTACAAGCAAAAGATAGGTGTAGTGATGGGGACTCCATGTTCTGACAGTTACACCAACCTTGTGTTGGCAGATTGGGAACGTAGTTTAGTCCTATCTAATCATGAGTATTCAGCACAGCTTTTATATTATAAGAGAATTGTAGATGCCATTTTTATTTTATGGGAGGGTGCATTATGTGATCTGTTGAACTTTGTACAGTATCTTGAATCTAATAGTGAATGTTTTGGATTCGTACTGAATCACTCATGTACCTCTGTAGAGTATTTAGCTACCAAGATAACATTAGTTAATGGTGTCATTTCCAGCTCTCTGTTCAGGAAATCATGTAGAAAAAATGCATTGTTACATTACAGACGTATGCATCCAAAACATATTTTTAAGAATATTGCTAATGGACAGTATTTGAGAATGCCGAAACTGCATACTGAAGATAATGAATACAGGGAAGCCATATGTGAATTGGAAGACGACTTACTTAATAGGAGCTATAAAAAAGAGGTTCTGGATAAAACTTTAACAGAGGTTAATACTATGCATGCTGAAAAAGGCAGGTCATATTTTAATCGGTCATATACCTCTATTAAGTTTAATATGACTGATTGTTTGAATGACAAACTTAGGTTACCATTGACATATGGTAACAATATCTACCAAATATGTGATATAGTGAACAAATATTGGCCAGTCTTACTTACTGATGAAAGGATTAAGGGAATTGTAGGTGATAGGCCTAGTTTTACATTTAAGAATAAGTTATCATTGAGAAGACAATTGTGCTATAAATCTACTAATATTTCCACTAAAGTCTCTGCTCGAGCGGGTACTTTTTCCTGCAGACTTTGTAAAGCCTGTCATTTTATTTCAAATGAGACTACTTTTAAGCACCCCATCATATATTATTTCTTTAAACCAAGATATATGCTGTTTTGTAAATCCAAAGGCTTAATCTATTTAGCCAAGTGCAGAAATTGCACCTCGTTTTATGTAGAGAAGACTGTGAGGATGTTAAAGGAATGCATATTACAACATCAAGGTGATATTAGACGCATGAATGTGCTTAATGCACTGGCTAAACATATTTCTATGCAATCTGGACATAGTTTTGTATTCTTGGTGTTACAGGTAATACCTTTGAATAAGAGTGGGGGGGATTTTAATAACAGGCTGGAGATTGCAGAGACTAAATGGATTATTAGGTTGCAGGCAGACAAATTGCCTGGTATTAACGGTGCTGCATCTTTAAAGCCTGTATTAAAAAATGCAGCTTACATCAATAATTAATGAAAAGTTTTTATTGGATGATATTTAAGTGTCCTCATTATATAAAAAATGTTTTTAGATGTTTTTATTGATGGATCTGATGAAGCACAATCTCACGTGAAAGCACTTATGTTTGTTCTGAATAACAGTTTTTTATGCTGACAGCTTTGGTGGATGCCTGGTTCGTATATTTTTGTGCATTCGTTTTTATCTTACTAGGTGTCCTTTGCCTGATTTGGGTATTTTCTTTTATCTAATGCACATGACACCATTGAAACTCTTCCAACAAACACTTGCTTTATTCTCCATCAATATTTGTAGCATTCTGTACAAACCTAGTAAACTCCATGTTTGGATTGTCCTGCACTCTCCTTTACATAATAACTGCTACAGAAACATGGCTCAAGCCACATACCTTTAACAATGAATTCCTTCCCCCCTGTGACAATATCTTGTGACTTGAATGACCCCATAAAAAGGCGTCTATATCAAGTTATCGAAATTTTACTACATCGAATCACTAAAGGTCGGCCTCTAGTGATCAATGTAGTAAAACATTGAATAACATTAAAAAAAAAAAAAAACTAACAAAAATAAAAACTAACTAGCGTAGGATGGGGGGCATGCCCCACTGCACCCCCCACACCCCTCCCACTTAAATATTCCAACTCTGAGACCGCACTACATTGAGGTAAATGGAAATCTCCCCCTATGGAGATTTCCGTTTACCTGCACGATGTTCTGCACTTTCGATGTTGTGCTGCCGACAACATCAGCTTCGATATTTCGGCTTTCAACATCGTGAAATAGACCCTAAAAAAGGAAGTGGTTTTGCCATATTGTTTTCCGATCACCTGCATCTTTCCCCTCTAGCCAACCCTCCACCTTCATTTCAGCCTTTTGAACTTGTAGCAGCAAATTTAATGACCACAAATCACTTACCATTGCGGCTATCTACATACCTCCAGGATACAATATTCCTTAACTACAACATACTCTCTCCCGGTTCTCCCAAAACATTCCCAAAAAAACTACTATCCTAGGTGATGTCAACATTAATTGGCTATCTCTAACTGACAATTCGCCCACCTCTTTCATTAACTTACATGGATTCACACAACTTATCTCAACTACCACACACTATAACAAACCCACTAACTCCAGTACAGCTCTTGACTGGATACTATTGTCCAAACAAGATCTTTATAATCATCTAACATCTCTGACTCCATTAGTGACCATTCACCTGTAAGCATTTAAAGATTCTACCCCAGCATCTTAGGCCTCTCAAATTTCTAAAGTGCCGCAATCTGACCAACTTCCACCCAGACACACTTAACAGCCTGCTCTCTGCTATCAACTGGACATTCCTTTCAGAACTGCCTCTTGATGATGCTATCCATAAATTTAACTCTAATTTTCTTAGCATTCTAAATTCTATTGCCATCCTCAGAGTCAACAGAATCAAATCACTGTTCTCACCTGGCTAACCCAGTCCACACGTATTCTCATGCATAAAAGGGAGAAGGCCTTGAAACTCTGGACTAATTCTAAATCTCCCACCCACCTACAAACCTTCAAAATAATTGGAAATCTTAGTAAAGAAACAGATTAATACTGATAAGAAAAACTTCTATATAAAACCCCAGACAACTAAACCCAACAACCCCAATAAATTCTGGAGGACTATTAATCACATTTTACACCCAGGTAACTCCTCCAATTCCAACCCCTATCTGAATAACACCCCTCTAGAAAGAGCCACTATAATTAACTTTTATTTTATTGACATCATCAGCAAGCTAATATAAACTATAAATCCCTCCAAACCCACTCACCCTATCTGTACCTGTAACCAAAACAACTTCTCACTAAAACTATTTCCCACAACCCATATAAAAAGGCTCCTACTTAAGCTCAAGCCATGCTCTCCATCAGTAGATAACCTCCCCCCACTCTTTCCGGAACTAGCTGCTCCCTCCATCTCTCCCTATCATCATCAACTGCTCTATATCTGAATTGACAGTTCCCACACTCTGCAAAAAGGCAATTCCACTGATCTTTCAAAAGACAGACCTATAGTTATACTGTTCCCCCACTCTCTCAAATACTAGAAAAGTGCATACACAGGCAATTACTGGACTGCCTACTTAAGGGAAACCTACTTACCCCCCTACCCAGCATGACATCCGCCCCTGACACACTACCTCTACTGCCCTCATTTCCTTTACTCAGACAATATCCCTCACTAGAAACCAAAACAAACTAATTTCCTGCCTATTTCTAGATATTTTTAAAACTTTTGACACTGTATCACACCACTTGCTCCTTTCCAACTACCTGAACTTTGCCTCTCTCCTTCTACTATCTTCTGGTTCTCCAGCAACCTTGTAGTCTGTCAAATGGCTCAGTGCACACTCTCCCTTCCTCCCCATCGCTATGGGAGTTCCCCAGGGTTCCATCCTTGCCCCTATACTATTTTAACATCTTCACAGACAACTGCCACACTTTCTGTCCAAACTCTTTTCTCATTCAGTATGCTGATGACTCCACCATCATCTCTGTCTCTAATAATATCCCTGAAGTACACATCCTTAATCAAAACTCATTTAACTGCATTGAAAATTGGCTCTCCAACAATCAACTTATAATAAATCCCAAAAAGACCAAACTACTTCTCTTCTTACCAAAATCTCTCTCCCTCTCTAAACCTATCTTCACTATTACTTCTCTCAACACCACCACTATCAAGATAGAGACACACATTAAACTCCTTGGGGTCATCATAGGTGACCAACGTAAATTCAACCTACAGTGGATACAAAAAATTTACACAGCCATTAAAATGCCAGGTTTTTGTGATATAAAAAATGAGACCACAATAAATCATTTAAATCTTTTCCCACCTTTAATGTACCCTATAATCTGTACAATTCTATTGAAAAACAAATATGTTAGGAGAAAAAAATATAAAAAAAATAAAAATGTACAATAAGCTAGTTGAATAAGTGTACACACCCTTAAACTAATACTTTGTTGAAGCACCTTTTGATTTAATTACAGCATTCAGTCTTCTTGGGTAGGAGTTCATCAGCATGGCACATCTTGACTTGGCAATATTTGCTCACTCTTCCTTGCAAAAGCACTCCAGATCTGTCAGATTGCGAGAGCATTTCTTGTGCACAGCCCTCTTCAGGTCACACCACAAATTTTCTATTGGATTTTGGTCTGGGCTCTGGCTGGGCCATTCCAAAGCTTTATTTTGTTTGGGTGAAACCATTCTTTTGTTGATCTGGATGTATGATTAGGGTCATCATCATGTCGAAAGGTGAAATTCCTCTTCATCTTCTGGTTTCTAGCAGGCACCTGAAGGTTTTGGGCCAAGCGTAACTGATATTTGGAACTGTTCATAATTCCCTCCACCTTGACTAAAGTTCCAGTTCCTGCTGAAGAAAAGCAACCCCAAAGCATGATACTGCCATCACCATGCTTCACTGTGGGGATGGTGCTTTTTTGGTGATGTGAAGTGTTTTCTGCACCAAACATATCTTTTGGAATTGTGGCCAAAAAGTTCAACCTTGGTCTTGTCAGACTATAAGATATTTTCCCACATGCCTTTGAGATACTTGATGTATTGTTTTGCAAATTTTAGCTGGGTCTGGATGTTTTTCCTGTGTATGAAAAGGCTTCCGTCCTGCAACCCTACCCCATAGTGCAGACATATGGAGAATACGGGAGATTGTCAGATGTAGTATACAGCCAGTCACATGTAGTATACAGCCAGTACTTGCCAGAAATTCCTGCAGCTCCTTCAGTATTGCTGTAGGTCTCTTGGTATCCTTCCTGACCAGTTTTTGTCTCATCAGTTTTGGAGGGGCGTTCAGTTCTTTGCAACATCACCATTGTCCCATATTTTCTCCACTTTTTGATAACTGTCTTCTCTGTGTTCCATGGTATATCCAATGCTATGGAAATTTTTTTTGTACCCTTCTCCTGACTGATACTTTTCAACAATGAGATTCCTTTGATGCTTTGTAAGCTCTCTGCAAACCATGGCTCTTGCTGTAGCAGGCAACTGAGTAAATGTCAGAAAAATCCTGCTAGGACAGCTGAACTTTATTTGGGGTTAATCAGAGTCTCTTTAGTTGATGACAAGTGTGTACCCAAGAAGACGGAATGCTGTAATTAAATCAAAAGGTGCTTCAACAAAGTATTACTTTAAGGGTGTGCACACTTATGCAACCAGCTTATTGCATGTTTTTTATTTTTTATATTTCCCCCCAACAGATTTGTTTGTTTTTCAATTGAATTGCACAGGTTATATGTCACATTAAAGGTGGCAAAAGTTTTGAAATGATTTATTGTGGTCTCATTTTTTTATATCACAAAGACCTGGCATTTTAACAGGGGTGTGTAGACTTTTTATATCCACTGTACATGTCCACAGCTGCAGTAAAAAAAAAAAAAAAAAAAAAAAAAAACTTACCAAAAACTCGGACTACTTTATAGAAATAAAAAATTCCATACAAAGGAGTCCCTAATCACACTTGCACATGCCTACCTTCGCCCAATCCTCCTCTATGGGTCCCAAATCCTAACTAACACACAGTCCTCTCTACTCACCAAGTTAGAATCCTCCTAAGAGAAGATTGCCAGATTTGCAACTAATCTACCCTCAAACTCCCATCACTATCAATCCTCAAATTTGTTAAATTGGATAGAGCTCCCCAAACAACTTTTCTCTTCCCAACTAATCGAAGAGGTTAAATACAGGAATGTATTTTTGAAAGTGTATATGGCATGCATACAGTATATGAAATATAGATGATTTCTAATAATGATTAATTTATCCAGTTTCATACTTTCCTGCAGGAACATCTTAACCATTGATGCTTGAGATCATTTGATTACATTGTTACCTGTCCCACAGAAAAAAATCATATAATAAAATTATATAAGTTTGTACTGGTTCCTTTCTGACATAGGATGCACTGCTTCAAACATTTATAAACAAATGCATTTGCATACAAAGATCAGACCATCTTCCTTTTTAAAAATACATGGCAAATACATTTTAATCGTCATCTTCATACCTGACTCCAAATCTTTGCATTACACGAATATTTTTCGGCAATTAAGTTCTTCCTGACACAAGAAAATCAAAAAGATATATTTAAATGCATTTCTTCTTAAAAAAAAAAAAAGATACAAATATTTTTATGATAGGGGAAGGACACGTATTGCAGAGTCAACAGAGCTTACATACATTTTTGCAAAAGTGTCAACATTATGAAATATGATGGGAAAATGCACCACATTGTAAATAATTTCTGCACTAGCATTGCATAGCACAACAAAAAATCTCCTGAGTCAATGGAAACATCAAGCCAAACCTTTTTAATTGATGGGATGATAAGAAGAAATATGTCTACATTATTAATTGTGAAATTCTTGCTCACTTTTAGGATAGGTATGAGTCCAGTGGTCTGTAGTTTATCATTTTATATTGTATTGAATTCTTTAAATGCAGTCCCTGTTTTTTCATTTGAGTTTTCATTTTCTCACTTATTTTAAGTTAAAATATATAAAGAAACAAAATGTGAGGGAGTCTGACACACAGAAAAAGCAGTTTAGCAATGTCATTATCCTTAATCTATTTTATAAAGCAGTGGCATGCTTAGGTGCTCATTCTAACCAACTTTGATGGGGCTTCATCTAAGAAGGACAAAATTCTTCTGATCTAACTATTTAATTTCTTCAACGAACATAAACTGATAGAAAGCAGTGGTTTAGTTGTACCAATCAACAAACAAGAAACACAGTTAAACTCATACATTTGGGAGCTCCCTAACTATAAATAGACTAAGATGTCCAGGTGATGCAATATTACCAAATGAATTGTTGAAGAGAAACATTTGAATTTCATTATGTATTCCCATGTGAGACAGTTTTTTTCATTAAGTACCCACTGAGGGTTTCTGGCTCCAAAACAGACTTAACTGAATTACCCATGTTTTTGTTTATCTGGATAGTCTGAAGGGAAGTAATATAATCGCTTTAGTGCTGAGGTGAGCGACTTGTTTTCTCAATCATAATTGACGCATCTTGAAAAGGACTGTTTAAATGGCATGACTTTCAAGATCATCCCATATAAAAGGCCATTCTGTAGAATCAAATTCTTTGTGAAAGATAAGAAACAGGGCAGACACAGGTGTTTGGTCACGGTGCACCCGCTGCAACCCATTAACTAATTAATGGGGTGACAGGACACTGAGAGATATGAGTCTCACTGTCTAACAGACTCCTGCAGCATAAGGTATATAAAAGGAGGAAAGCATCCCTCAGTCCTGTACATCAGATTTTTTTTCTCATAGAAACTTGTTTTGAAAAGTAATAAATAGTGGCATAGTTTGCAGGATGGCATAAATATTTGTCTTTATCAGAAAAAAAAACAGTAACACCATCTTTGAAATTGTGGGAGGGTACCATTTTGCAGCTACCTGAAGCAGTTAAAGCAGTTCTGAGGTCATCTAACGTCAGAGCTTTATAAAAGTCTTGAGTAAGGCATTCATATCCATTGTGTCTTTATCAGATGCAGGAGAATGAGAAGCCACACCAACTTCAGCAAGCTTGGGTTATCATACCTCTGTTTAGCTCTACCTGTGAGTTCTGAATGATGTCAGACCAGTGTACAATGTCACTCATCTGCTCCTTTGTGGAATATCTAGCTGTGTGCAATTGATTCCCATACCATAGCACTGCATACCTTAGAGTATTCTTTACTAGTCCATACCATTGTCACTGAATACCATTTAATGGGAGCCCTCCCTTTTGTCAAACATGCAGAACATTGAATACATATAATGCCAGCACAAGAGATGGAAGAGTCCTATCACTGCAGAGTGCCAACATTACTTAGTAGGAGGATGAGCTAGTGTGGGGACATGAAATTTGCCTGGTCCCTGCTGTTGCACTATATCTGAGTTGGTATATATAAGTAGGAAGGGATGTGGGGGGTACCCCTGCAAAATTTTTTTTTTATTCATTTTTTTTCAGTGTTGTACACTCCAATGGTTATCCTGTCATCTGTCTGAAAAAACACGAATGTCTGTCTCTCTCTAGGTTGTAAAAATAGAATAATGAACAACCAAAACAACCCAAAGGGAATGGAGAACAGCCTTGTAAAATTCAAACTATTTAATGATTAAGCTCTTTTGACTTCAATATAGTCATCTTCTGAATTAATTTTAACGAACAAAATGATGAATTAAATACACCCACTTATTGTTACCTGGCCAATTACATATGAATGAACAATTAATATAAACAATGTCTTAAAAAAAAAAAGTAACATCTATTTTACATTGCATTTTTTCAAAGTTAAAATTCCTATTCAAAATGACCTTACTTTATTTAAACCTGGTGAAGTGTATGCATTGAACACGACTCGTCTTTTACGTTTTTTTTCTCAACTCTTCCTCTTTGTCTTTATTAAAACCATTGGGAACTTAATCTGTAATGTGAAACAAAAACTTTTTAAAGTGATTACATTCCATAGACTGTTTTCCTTTAGCATTAACAGTGTCCTTTATTTTAAGTGCATAATGATATTCATAAATCCATTTCTTTAATTCCTTGTTAGGTTTTCTTATATAAAATGCTTCACAGGACAAACATTCTGCTAAGTAAACATATTTAGATGTGCAAGTAGAGTGCCCAGGGATACTATAGATTTTGTTTCCTTATTAATAAAATATGGACTTTCTGATATTTATCTACACATAGAACAATGTTTACATTTAAAGTGCTTCTTTTGTTGCTATTAGCTACTACATTTTCCTTTTCTAAAATATTCTTAAAGTTACAAACTTTTTTGTTAATGAATAGTGGCCTTGAACATGTACGTTTAATTATTTCTTTGGCGCTAAATATTTTCCAATTATTTTGAATGACAACCTTAATGGACTCACTGTCTAAAGAGTATACTAATGGCATAGATATTGTTCAGGCTTTGCCAGTATCATTCTCTTTATTTCTCACCTCTACTAACCTCTTCTTTGATTTTACTTATAATTGGGTTCATGTGTCCTCTGTTAAAAAAAAAAATAATAATCTCTTGCATAATGCTACAGAAAAAAGAATCATACCCCAGGGATCAGTCTTGGGGCCTCTGTTATTTGGGATATACTTCTCTGAGGTGCAGGCCAAAACTAGTGGGCTATGGATGTACAAGTTGGGTGCAGTCGTCTGTTCCCCAAGTGATGTGGATGTCCTCCAAGAGGACCTCACCCAAACAAATGACTGGTGCCAGAAACATGGCCTTAAGCTGAATGCCAAATAATGCATCATCATCCCCTTTGTGGAGAGTGATGTCCCCACATATTATTGCATTAATAATGTCCTAAGAACACAGTCAGTAGTGAGGAATTTGGGCACCCAGGTTGATAGCAACCTGACTTTTGACCACCATGTTACTTCCGTTGTACATAAAGCTTTGTACATGGCCCACCTCATAAGTAAGGGTATCTCATCCAGGGACAAATAGGCCATAACATCCCTGTATTCTTCCCTTACAAGGCCAATTATTCAGTACAGTGCCCCCTTCTGCATGTACCTCGCAAAGCACATGCATCAGCTGGAGAGACCGCAGAGGTTCCTCACCAGGAGAATCCAGGGCCTCAAACATCTACCCTACATAGATAGGCTAAAAGCTTTTTCCCTCTACTCATTTCATAGAAACTCCTCAGAGGTGACCTCTGTCTGGTGTACAAAGCAATCTCAGACCTCGCCTTGATGGGATTGTTGCATATCTGCAATTCAAGCTCCACTCGAGCAAGCTATATGTGTGACCTCATCCTCATCTTTAATATCAGTAGGACTTGTTGGTGGGATAGATATGTGTCCCAGAGACTCCCCCATCTGTGGAATAGACTCCCTCTCCACGTCAAGCAGAGTACCTCATTATTCCTTTTTAAGTGCAACCTGGATAACTGGATGGGAAACAGAAAATACACCCCTGAGATTCCTGCTAGACAGGGGCCTTTGGGTACTGACTTGTCTAAACATGGGCTAAACTCTTATAGCCTAGGAGCCTCCTATGATCCTGTAAAAACTGTCCAACAGTTCAAAACTTAAACTGCCTCTTGATAATATTGTATATGAAATATTTTGAATATATACTAGTATAGTGTAAAATGGCATTACTGGAAGTATTTTTAGAATTCATTATAGAATGTAAATTGGCGGCCATAGTGGTGCAGCAGTTAGCATTGTCACCTCACAGCAAGAGGTTCTCCGGTTCGATCCTTGGCTGGGGTGCCTTCTGTGCGGAGTCTGCATGTCCTCCATGTGGTCGCGTGGGTTTCCTCTGGGTGCTCCGGTTTCCTCCCACATCCCAAAGACCTGCTGTAGGTGGATTGGACACACTAAATTGGCCCTAGGTTAGAGTGCATGTGTGTGTGTCTTCTGTGGAAAGTTGGGCGCCGGGCTGGCAACTCGACACTGTAAAACTCCACTGGCAATCATGAGCGGACATGTGATCCGCTGTTGTGACCCCTAACCGGGAAAAGCCGAAAGAAGAAGAAGATTATAGAATGTAAATTATTGCTGCATTCTTTTTTGTAAAATTTCCGCATCTAAAAACTGATTTTGGCTTTATCATAATGACTAACAAACTTTAGAAATTATGTACTTTGATGAATGCAACATAAAAATTCATTCAATTCCTTATTATCCCCTTTCCAAATAAAAAAAATAAGTGATCAATAAATCGATGATAAGAAATAAAATGGTAGCCATTAGAAAGAGGAAAGACTTACATTTTCTCAATATGCCATAACTAAATTTGTATAATTAGGTGCCATTCTTGATCCCATGGCTACTCGACTAGATGGATGAAAAAAGAACGTTCAAATGGAATATAATTATTTGTCAACACAACGTCTATACACTCTATCAAAAACTTAATTTCTCATAGTGTGTAGTCTCTACTTTTATTAACCATAAAAGTTGTCCATTCCAAGCCAACTTCATGTGATATGACCATGTACAAAGAATTTGTATCAACTGTAACTAATATATCATTTTCTTCAACTGATATGATTTTAATTATTTCTAAAAAAAAAAAAAAATCAGAAGAATCCCTGCTAAAAGATGGCATCTGTTTTACTAGTGTTAGCAATGCATTGTCTATAAACTTTTAAATTACCTCTAATTTTGAGGGACGTGCTAACACTATCGGTCGACAGGGCGGTGAATAAACATTTTTATGGATCTAGGGTACACCAATTATTTTGGCTATCTTTGCTTTGACTGCATAAAAATGTGCACATTTTATTTATAATTACACATTACCATAAATAATAAGGTGGAATCTGATTTTGATGCATTTTTATCTCCTTGAACCTTCTTCTCCTTCCTTTTTGTTAAATTGAAATCTGATTGCATGACTTTGTTTTGGAGTCAGATAATTTGCTGACTATATCTTCACTGGATGCTGCCAAAGTTAATTTTCCCTTTTTTTATCGAGCTTTTTACCATCCCTGGCACAGTACTGTCTTATCAATTTCATGAAGGCAGTACTAACTGCGTGGGCATTTTGATGACCTTTAAACCCTTTACGACTGTCTTCATTTTTATACAGTAGTCAAAATACAGTATGTACCACTGTAACCTCTTGGCGTTTAGGAGACTTGCATCTAGATCTCTGAATAACAAATCTTTGTTTAAATCTGTGCCTAGGAAAGTACATATTTTAGTTTAAGGCCTTCCATATGTTACACAGGGATATACACTTTAAGATACTAAAGTATTTGCTCACAAATGTAAAAATAAACCGATGCAAAAAAAAATACTTGATACAGGATGACCATAAGGTTTATCCACTAGTTAGTTGAGGAAAGTGGTTACCCATAATGGCATCTATTTTCCTAAACATCACCCTGAAGGTTTTTTTTTTCCATCAATACTGAAAACAAACATTCTTTAGCTTCATCTACCATTATGGTTTACTAATGAAATATGCAACCCATCCATCCTTTGTCTCTCTCAATTCCTTGGAAGGAAAGACAGTGAGGGAGAAGCTGAATAAATTCTGTATTAAAATGACAATATGGGATTAGATGGATGAAGCAGAGCATACATATGCCTCAGCCTCACAAATATCTGAGTCTTGTGTGGCTTTTTCTAACTGTTTCTTGCATAAATGAAATGTGTGCTTGTAAATTAAACATGGTATTAAAAGTTCTAACACCTTTTGTGAGATGCCCCCATCATTTTCCGGTTTACTATTGAAATGTCAAACGGCACTACATCGACTGTACTATAGTCGAACACGGAAGTTCGAAAATAGTAATGTCGACGACAAAAAAACAATCTAGGACTGTGTTTTAACATGGGTCGAGGTAGGGGAGATGTTTGTAGTTCTGAATAATACTGAACACCTACCTTGACCCATGTTAAACCATTCCTAGATTGTTTTTTTGACATCGACATTACTATTTTCGAACTTCCATGTTCGACTATAGTACAGTCGACGTAGTGCCGTTCGACATTTTAATAGTAAACCTCATTTTCGTATTTCCCAAATAAATGAATAAATAAGCATTTCTGACAACATTTCTCAAGCTTTGGGATCATAGTGGTGTACCTCAAGGTAAAAAGACAGATGCCATGAGACTAGACAAAATGGACAGAGGAGGTAGTAAAACAATCATCCATTAACAAACAGAGTAGAGAAACACTATGCATTAAATGTTATCTATGTTAACTTGAAAGTTCATGATTCAAGCTGAAAAATATTCCCACTTGGCAAAGTAAGCATTTTGCCCAAAGAAATGTGGCATGAGTAAGCTATTCATGTTATAAAGTCTGAATCAAATGGTAAATAAGTAGAAAAGAAATCTAAAATATCATCTAACACCATCTTGATACTGTTTATGCAGTCAGCACTAATCTTTTTATCTCTTTACATTGTCATGTCTATCTTTTATTAACAAAATATAAAATGGTTATCTTTCTAACAAATAACTTTATTTTACTTCTGCCACTTTATCACTGCTAGTGCGTAATCAAGTGAACTCATTCAAATCTACATTCTCTATGTACTAACAGCCCAATACTGATGCATCTTATTAGAACCCGCATCAGAAAATGGTAACACTGGAAATCGGTGGACCCATCTGCAAACGTATAACTTCTAATGATGCTAATAGTAATTTCATATACTACTTTACTGTATGCATCTAATTGTGTTAAACTTGCATGCTAATCAATATTTCAGTATTACAGTTCTATTTCTGTGAGGGTTAGAGGAACTTTTAAATTCCATTGCTCAGTCTGCCAATCTGTTAAACAATAATAGAAACGTTTGCCAAGTTAACGTGGTTTGCTACTAAACAGAGAAAGGATGAAGACCACCACCATAACTGGAGGTAAGTCAAAGAGATTGCATCTTCCTGCTCTGGAAGACAAGTATGCATTAGATGGAGGCCTTTCAAATGTCAGCATCACAAGTGTGCATTGGCAATGAATACAGTAGTCAAATAAGTTGTCTCCTAGTTGGTAAATGAAAAGGGGATGGTGGATGGGTAGGGAAGAGAGGGAAAGCTCCATATATGTTTCTTGAACCCATCGTGGCTATGCGAAGCAAAGATCACCCCATTTAGGAAGATGCTTCCTAAAGTAGCATGAAGGCAACCATTAACTTGTACAAGATTTGAGCCTCGTTCCAGAATGAGGCAGCTGATGCCTAGTATGGCATACCCTCCTTACTTTGCTAAGAATGCACTTTCATGTTAAAAACATTGAGGATTCTTACAGCCTCAAAAATAGAAATATGTTGGCCATCTTTTTACACACACATACAGCAGTTGATTACAGGGTAAAAGCTGGAAAGGTACAATGTTGTGCTACATCGTGAAACATCTAGAAAATATTTTCATGAAGTTGGAGTTATCTTTTTTGTATCAATTGTATCTATTCATTAAATGTATAGCACATGCTTTAAATTATTAAAACTTTCATAATTCACCAAGGGATAGAATCTACATGACCAGTAGAAAATCTGAGAATAGAGCATGGAATAAAATCCCCATTTATAGGCTAGCTGTTGCCAAACCAGAATTATACCAATGGCTGGCCATTAATATTCAATAACAAGCATAGTGATTGCCCTGCCCAACCAGCATGTCCATTGTAAATCCCAGAATATACCAACTGAAAAAGGTCCGGTCACCCTGGACCTCTTTCCGTTCATATATTCCATATGTCTGGACATACCAGAGTGGCAGCATGGAGGAATATAAAGAAAATCAGGTACGTTATTTAAAACTAAAGACACGTACCTGATTTTCTTTGCATTTCCTCCATTCTGTCTCTCTCTCTCCTACCCCTAAAGTAGTCAAAACTAAAAAACTAAGCAATGGAGACTTTCTTTTCTCTGTTGCTTCCTTTTCAAAGCATTGATGTACTGGGTATGCATGGGAACACAAGTCCCATATGCATGCACAGTACATTAAAACAAATTAGCAGGATACCAACAGCCCTGTAAGAACAGTACAGCGCTGTTATACAATGACATTATTTAAGAAAAGTATTCTTTTTTTTCTTAAATAATGTCATTGTATAATAGCAATAACTGACTCTGTGGTTGTGGTATATTGAAATTTACCCACGGTTGGCTTTATTTAATCACTCGGGCTTCACCTTCATGATTAAACCACACCACATCATTGGTTATTGCTTAAATATACCACACCATGTCATTGGTTATTGCTTAAATATGCCATGAATACTTCTTTTCCAGCCTACTTATCAAAATGATCTACAGGACACAACTCAGTTCAATTTGTTATTGCTCAAACAAGAAAAAAATGAGCTTTGCATCCCAGCACTGTATTATGTATTTGATTTATTGACATTTAATTACCAGGAAAGTCCTGCTGGGTAGGTTTTCATTTTCAGCAGAGACCTGGGGAGAAAAGCTCCAAAGTATTACAAAAGCATTTTAGGAATAATAATTGTACAGTCCTGAAAAATAATACAAAACATCTACAGTTTAAATAGTTTGAAAACATCACTTAAGAAAAGATACAACTTGTAAGACAATGATTTAGAAAATTTTTAGCCAGTTCAGAAAAATTAAAGATGAATTAGGATAATCACAAGAAGACTGGATACCAGATGGCCAATGAAAGTCAGGAGAACCACGGATTTTAGCGTACAAAACCATTAATACATGCTTTTGTCAAATGGACTTCATCAGAAAAGATTTTAACAACCAAGAACTGCTATTATATATTCAAAGGCAATTAATATCAATTACTAAATTAGAAACAAATTCATTAACCCATAAAATGTTAACAAAACATTCCATATAGAACACTATTCATGAGTTAAAAACATATATTTTAAAAACTGCATCTTTACCAAATTTTATTTGTATAAATGACATAAAATATAATAAATAATAATATAAACTCATTTGTTAATTTTGAGTTTCCTATTTTTAAGGAAACATTAGATATTAATGCTTTTGTTAAGCCCTGGTTTCTTATCAGCTTCCAATCTCACTTGCCACATGGCCTTCCTTTGCTCTAGTATGTTTTTAAAATCACCCCCCCCCCCTTAAATCATCTTGTACCACTTCTAATATGGAAAATAAAATTTTTTCAAATGAATACATTCAGTAGAATGTTTATATAATGTGCTCCTTTCATTTTTAACTCTAATGTAATATATGTGCTCTCTCATGCATTCGTACAATGATCTTGTAGTCATTCCTATGTAATAAGCGTTACAACTACTACATATACTAATGTACACTATCCCCTTGGATTTACATGTACAGTAACTCGGAACTACAAAAGTTTCATCCAAATGGGGAATCATAATGTAAGGTCTTTCAAGAATGAATCTGCATAAACTACAGTTACCGCACTTGAACATCCCCCTCTTTTGGGTTTTCTGCATCAAATTTGTATTTCTTCTTGTAACATCCCCCTCAAAAATAGTTTGTATATTATAGGTATTCCGATAAACAAAACTCTGTTTAGTACGTGTAACTTCTAGAAGGTCCTTATTCCCTTCCAGAATTCTCCAGTTGATGTATACTGTGATCCCTTTATTAATTTACAATCAGTGGTCATGTCCATACTGAACATGGCCACAATTTTCTTTGTTGTTTTACTTAAGAAACCCATTTTGTATATCAAAGGTTTCCTAAGAATGGGTGGATAAACATAGTTTCGTTTATTCAAAATATCGTTCTTAACAGTTTCCAAAAAAACTTTCGTCATAACCCCTCACTATGAATATATCAGTGAAAATTTTCAGTTCTTTGTTGAATTATGTTTCCTGGGTAGTCATCCGGTTTGCCCAAATGTACTGGCCCTTGGGAATGTACTTTTTAATAAAAACTGGATGATTGCTATGGTAATGCAGATATCCATTTGTAAATGTATCCTTCCTAAATATTTTACTGTCAAACACTTTCTCCATTGAATTCCAAGATAAACTAACATCTAAAAAGTTAATACATGAACCATAAACTCCTATAACAAACTTTAAATACCTGGATGTCTCTCAAAAATGTATCAAAGTCCATGTCATTACCTTCCAAAATAAAAAACAGGTTGTCTACAAACCTTACATAGTAAAAAAGTCTGTATTTCTCATATAAGGATACCAATTTAGTAGTTTCCCATAAGGCTAGGACAATGTTGGCATACACTGGGGCAGCTGGAGAACCCAATGCTCCTCCCTTTAACTGTTTGTAGTAGCGTTGGTTAAATAGAAGATAATTATTGTCTAAAATAAGCTCAGTTAATTCACATAGTAAATTTACTTTGGTGCTGCCTAAATCTGTATTGTTACAAAGGAAGCTTATTATTGCTTCAACCCCTTCTACATGCGGAATACTAGTAAACAGTGACAGTACATCTACTGTCAATATCAAGCGTTTGTATTAAAAATAAAAGACTGGGAAAAATTCCTTATTTTATCCAGGAAATCCCAAGAGTCCTTTAAACAGGACTTAAGTTTCACTACTACAGGGTTCAATACTACATCAATCACTAAGGAAATACCTTCAGTGATCGCCGGGGGGGAAGAGACCATCGGGGGGTCTATGACACTTTTATTCATGTTAGGAATACCAAATAGTGCTCCTATTTTTGGAAATTCTGCAACACAAAAGTTATACATATCAAAATATATTTGTTGGTTCATCAACAGTCATAAAGAAATGAATGAATACATTTGTAACTACATTCAATATCAGATATATTAACTTGTGCATAATCAGTTTCAACAGATAACAATTTTAACATCCCCTTGTTATATTGGTCAACATTCATGATAACCAAGTTCCCTCCTTTGTCACTTCTCATATACCTCAAATTGTTGTAACTTTTCAATTCATTAAGTTCTTTACATTCATGCACAGATAAATTCTCATTCCAGTTTCTATGTTTGTTGTTTAAACCCTTTTTAAAATAATTTAAACACATTTCTTCAAACAAGCTTAATGTGTGACATAAATTAGGGGTAAAACAAGATGTTGTTTTGGGGTCAATAGACATTTCCCGGACATTTTTAAACAAATACTGTAGGTTTAACTTTCTAGTATATTTTTTAGTTAATAACAGTTTTTTCATATTTCGCCCTTTTTGTAGGCACAAATCCAAAGCCATATTTCAACACACTCCTGTGTTTCTGTAAACACTACATTAGATAGAAATCAAAGTTACCAGTTGTTTGATCTATTGGATGTCCATGGAAGATTCGGAGATCAGTTGTTCTCTGGTTCTGGTGGTTCTGCACCTTGTTGTCCTCATCTCTTGTCATAGTAAAAAAACCTTGGGTCTAGCCCCATTTGACCCAGTATCACTCATATTAGAAGGAACATCATTGGGACCGATGTTTGTCTGTTTCTCAGGAGTAGGGTTGTCTTCACTAGCAGAATTAGATTGCCTACTCCCATTAAAAAAACCTTGTGACCAACATCGAGGTTCTTGATTGGGTATTGGAACTCTGGTGATTTCCGGATGTGTTTGGCTTGCTAATTTTGTTTAAAGATACAGTGTTTTTATTAAATTTATTTGAACCCTAAACAGCATTGGAATTCTTACTTTTGTTAACTTTTTAATACAAAGGATCAAAAGTTTGATGGGCTATCTTGTTGTAAGCTGCCACATCCCTTAACAACTTATTGTGCTTACGAACAACAATGTCATTCTCATGTTGTTCCACTTTTTTAAAAAAGAAGCTCATAAGTCCCATCTTTAAAATATCTGCTTACCAAGTTAACATCTGCATTTACTTTCAAAATCTTGGCTTTCAGGGTCTCCATTTTCCGAACATTTGTTGTCTTTTAACATCTTAATAAATTCAAGCCCAGTGGTGTTAAAAAAAAAAAAAAAAAAGAAATTAAATCTTGAAAAAATGGATCTTCAGATGTTATACATACCATTCGGTAAGTCCCTTGGGTACTATAGCCAGTTACAAACAACGGTCACAGTACTTGCTCTCTAGGTCCAAAGACCTGTGTTTTTTTAATAATCTACATAGTACGTCACATTTATTGTGATATTCCTCAATTTTCACTTTGGCAATTTTATAATTTGCTTGAACAAAAGGATCATACTGACAGTCTAGGATGGACCGTATGCTGTTAAATTACATACCGCTATTTGATAGTTCATGGTTTGAAGAAATATTACCATTAGGTATGTCTGCGATATTCAGTTCAACCACCGTAGCCTGTTCATCCTCTGAACTGTGGTTGACTTCCACCACATGTTGTTTGGTGAGTAGCATCCTTAAGGATTTTTGCATATTCAACATAGTTGCTACTAAAAGTCTCAACAGTCCGGAATCAATCATTGAAGGTGTGGGATGTAAAGAAAAATCCAATAAAGGGCCATTCTCCACGTCGGCCATTGGGAATCACAAACCAAGCATAAAAGACCTAGATCTTAAATGTCTATTAACCAATGAAAATGGAAAATTTATTAAGCAATTACTATGTTAATTAACAGTTTTATTTTTTATGATGTTTCAAACAGAGATATGGAGCACATTCACATACTACACATAAGCACAGACAAAAACTGAACCACAGAAACACCCACTATTAAATGGCAGCACTACTTAATGTAACCCTTTGCCAATGATCATATACTGTCATACACATCCTGATCAGTCAGGAACTGACTGGCATTGATTGATTAGAACCCTGATATTTGATTGGAATGGAAAGTGAAAAAGATTGACTAACTTGCTACATTTACATATAATGCAACTGCTCTGTTTACTCAGATAGTAATTATCATGATGGGTAATCCCCATACTGATGAATTACAGACATTATATTCAATGTACACACCTCAGGTATCTGGCAGTGTTAAAAATAGTAAAGTATTTCAGCTAAGTTCACACAAATTGAATTCATTTCTGCAAAGCCAGATTACCAGAATGACTGCTTAACAAACAAATGAGAACAGTGGTGGTTATTTTCATCCACAGACAACCCTGTGGAATGTATTTTCTCAGCTGACTGCTGTCAAAATTGTGTGCATCTCAACCTCTTAAGAATCAAGGAAAAGGCTAAAAAGTAATGGATAAAGGGCCAAAATCAGTGGCAGTTATTGCCTTTATGCAGTTTAAAACTTATTAGAATGACATGACTTGCATCAACATGCTTTTTTAAAGACTACGAAGTCTGAAACTGAAATACTTGTCATCATTTAGTGACTGCAATCCTCATTGATTTGTCAGCAAAATCTCAAATATTACAAGGAACAGACAAAAATATCCCAAACAATAGACATTTTTATAAATCCAGGGATAGCTGAGAACAAACCAACACACACGCACACACACACACACACCAACTACAACCACTTGTACAACTGTGCCACTTCACCCCAAATACTATATTGTGAACAAATGAATGAATCAATGCATAAATAACTGCCACATAAGAGTTTATTTTCTCAGCTTACTGCTGTCAGAACCTTCTTCTTTTGGCTTTTCCTGGTTAGGGGTCGCCAGTATGCAAAATACACCCTTCCCCAAATACCTGTCAACATCTTAGTTGAAGAATCAAGGAGAAACTAAATAATGACTGTGAACACAGGGCAAAAATAAAAAAGAGCCTGATATTTCCTTTTCTATTTTCTGAAGGCTGTTAAGCTGAAACTGAAATATCTGTCATCATCTAATGACATCAAAAATCACTTGTTTGCCAGACATTTTCTAAGAAAATGAGGCAAAATCAGGAACATACCCTATACCTTTCCAAATACATGCATGTGCAACGCAAAAGCACTCTCACGTATTTTTTATATATATATATATACATATATATATATATATATATATATATATATACACACACACACACACACACACACACACACACACACATGGATATATATGCAGATACCCCTCTTCCTCCTTATATATATATACATCTATACATACATACCATAAACACATGCACAGTTTAAGTACTTAACTTTTTGCATTCTGGCAGTAGCCAGCAGTGTGCCTCTATCACCAACAAAAAATATTTCATAAAAACAGAACTTATTCCCACTCTCAAGCCTCTACACTTGAATGTGACTTCCTTCATTCCTTTCAGTCTCAGGCTGTCAATCATTTGCGACAGCCTGAGCCAATAAGAATGATTCTGTTGTTCATTCAGCAGCCAAATGAGGTGCTTTTTATACCTTCTAGTAAGACATGATTACCTTATTCCCAGTGTGAAGTAGACATTCAGCTGGGCTGTTTCAAAAACACCCAGAAGCAAAGTAAGATAATTTCTTTATTAAAAAAATATCTGGTTACCTCAGAGCTCTGTATGATTGTGGTAATGGCAAAATTTAATTTTATAGATAAAATAATTTTTGGAGAATTTAGCTTGTTTGTGTTTTTTTTTTTTTTTTTTTTTTTTTAAGTGTTTGGGCTGTAGGTCAGCAGCCAGTACCATGAGACATCCCACCTATCTTCTAGTTTAATAGTTTAATCAATAAGTTGACTGACTCATTCTCCTTTTTCATTTGCTTCCTTATTAATATCTTCTACTTATCCTGCTGAGTGTCACTGTCTTCTAGAAGCATCCATGCTCTTTATATTACCATCTCCAACTACTGTACTTTTCTTCCCACTTTCTTCCATTTCATTTTCTGCTTCTTCCATCATTCTGCCCCCCATTGCAACAAACACCTCGCCCCACTAGTAGATACCTAAACAATTATTCCTTTTATGTTCTCATCTGAAAAGTGTTTTGCTCTGCTTAAATCTATTAAAATTTCCTTCATTTCACATTTTCCTTCTCTCCACTTTCTGTTGGCTAGATCCTTTCCTGATATTTATCCAGTAAATAATTTTCTGTAAGTGTACATCTGAAAAGAATTTTCACTGTTTTCTTGACTTCCATTGCCTGTCGGCCTATATCTTCTCTAATCATGAAGTGGTCAATATACTGACTAACAAGTCAGAATTTCTGGAAAGAGTGCATTTTCTTTCAGCCAGATGCCTCTCCCTTCAGATACACTTTTATCATTTCTTCCTACCTATGCTCCTTGAACATTGCCTTACTTATATGCATTCATAAGTACTTACTAAGCTACTGATTTCTGAAGATCTTAAGAAGTCAAACCCTACATTCCCTAGTCCTCATATTTTGCATGTAGATAACCAAAGGGAATGCAGAACAGTGATATGCTAGGACATTTACATGTTTCCACTATCCATGAGGAACAGGGGTGAATTTGCATTTACCTTTAAATTCATCTCAATTTGATTAAAATAGAGTAAGAAAAGTACTTTGGTTTCTGTGTAGTAGAAAATGGTTCCATAAAACTGGTATTCTGTATGATAGAAACATGTTTTACTTATTTTGTAAAAGATTGAGATCCCCAAAGTGGGTGTTTATGGTTGTGATGAAAAGAGGTATTGCCAGCACAGCTAGATGGAATTTTGTAAATAATTATGTCATTTTTGAATATCAAACTAATTTATACGAGATGCTGTTGTTACAAATGTATTAGAACTGTATGCTATGTGTATATCAAACTGCTTTGTACAGATGTTTGTGTTAAAAAGTTATTTATAAAAGCGTTGTGTTTGAAATGTAATCATAGTGTGCCTACTGCAGAGAACAGAAATGTATATGCACTATTGTAATCGTTTAAATGTATCTGCTTTAACAAAGGAAACTGGAGGGTTAACCTCAGTCCAGCAAACTTTAGGAAAATATCTGAAATTAAATGACTTTATAGGCTAGGCCATAAAGAGGCTATCTCACAGGTTCCAATGCAGCCAGAGAAACACTAGGAAGCTTTCTGTATTGTCTTTGGGGTGAACTAATTACTACTCTGAAAGCATGAAGGAACGCAATTGTTCTATTATTTCCATCACCTGCCAAAGATCTGAGCAAAAGACCTTGTCTGTTTATTTTCATAGGCAGATGCTAAATACTGCCAAATGCCAGTAATGGGTCTTTGCTTGAGAACTAGTGGTCAGATGACCAGAAATTATGTCATTCTGCAAGCTATCCCAGCAGTAATATTTTAGAAATTATTTTGAGAAGTCTCTTAGTGAGAAAGAGCATATTATATTCTTTCTTGAACCTGACAACAATAACCATTTACCACATCATCTGCCTTGCTCTATTAGTACGTTTTTAGGATATAGTAATTCTCTTAGATACAGTCAGGAATATAGTGAAGCTTAATTTAGATATTTTTCTTTCTTTATCTGAGCCTGTCCTGCAGTGTTGTTTTAAATGTTTTGAACTCTGTGAATCTATACTTAGTATTTTCTTGTTCTTTTATTATTTATTATTAAATATATTTAAACCTTTCATTGTGGCTGATCCTCAGAGATATTTATATTTTGAGAGTACTTGCATATTTATTTGGTGATGCTATGTGGGCAACTCCTAAAAGACTTGCTCAAGGTCAAACTACCATTTGTATTAATATTAATATTACACAGTAATATCGGTCACTCTTTGTTAAGGGCCTTAAGGTAGCTGTCAGGAGTGACTGGTGGAGTGGTAAGTACCTTATAGTCTGGGCAGAAGGGGTCATAGCTAGTAAACCTGTGCCAGCCTTTCCCAGGTGTGAGTGTGTATGTAAATCAAACCTCAAAGTGTGTGTATGTCAGCAACTTAGGCAGGGACATAAAGCACTGGTTGGATAAAGAGTGTTGGAGGACTTGTCTTGGAATCCTGCCTAAGGACTCAGCTGTATTGCTGTGCCATTCGGGAGTCTTACTGGGGATCTGGCGAAAGAGGGAGAAACCAGCCCCAGACTGACTGTGATCACTGTGTGCTCTCAAGGTAAATTGCACTTGATGCAGAGAGCTGCATCTGGAAATAGTGTGTGTCTACCTAATATCCTCCCAATGAACATCTCCCCACAGGTGTTAGTGGTGAGTATTGAGGCTCCTTGATTACTGGCCAACAGGTGGGATATCCACATCATGAATATGTGATGGATCTCGCATAATAGGGCCTGTTGCAGTTCTTTGTGCAAGGCAAAAGTTGAATTTTGGTAGCCTGCATGACACAGAGAAGAGAGACAAGGCTTTGTGATATTCTGGATAGTTTTTATACTTTAGGCCCTTGACTTTTTTTAGTAAGAAACCACTGTTTTCTTTCCATTTATGTGAGTGTTTGGACAGGGGTTCTACTTGAAGATCAGCCTAATAAATGACAATTGCAGTGGAACAATTAGATCCTTGGATCAGGATGTAGTTCCTTTTGATATAAACTGTGCAATAAAAAATAAAAAAATATCTTTATAAAGGTATGTATGTGGTGATCAAAAGATAGTTAATTGTTTCCCAGGTCCCTGAGTGTGGGATCAACTTTCAGGGTGTGCTGTTAATGTGATAGTTAAAAGAGGGGAGTCCAGCTTTGCAAGGAATATGGTTATATACTTCACGGCATTTAGTATTAGACCATTAATTTGATACCAGCTATATTTGTTTGGGATATGTCCTCTTGGTGAATCTTGTCTTCTGGGGAGTTTTTATGGTACCAGATTTGCAGTCATCTGCAAGCGTGGTCAGCAACAAACCCTTCAGAATAGCTTTTACCTCTGAGAAGTAAAAGCCAAAGTGAATACTTTGATTATGTTCCTTTTTTCCAGCTAGCCTATCTAGCAAGCTGTTGATCTAGTATTAAAATGAACATTCATCTAGCCAGTTCATCTACCTCAACACCCCCTTTCTTCTTATTTTCTAAAGTTATCTCCTGTAAAACAGCTGTGCATCATAATTTGGACCATAGATAATTGCAGCAACACAAATCGTATCTCCTAGTTCTCTTCCCAGAATCATTTGTCCACTTATTTAAATCTGTTTTTTAATGTGTTTAGTCCCTTCCAAAATGAAATAGCTGCTTTGTATTGATTCCAAGATGGTGGGAATCCTATAAACACCCTCTACTTGAAGCTCCTACCTATTTTCAGCTAAAAAGAATAGCAGCCTTACAAATACAACTACCAAAAGAAATACCCGACACTATATGATCTCCATGACGTTTGGTTAACTGAGGACTGCTAATTCATCGCTAAATCGGGAAATTGTGCACTAAAAACCTCTAGACACTCAGGAGATTCCTCACCATGTGTAAAGTCTAGGCCTCTAATTACAAGACCATCAGCTCCAATTTAGTGCAGGCACTTACAAACTGAAGAAAATGTTGAAGGAAAATGAAAATATGGAAATACAAACTAACAAAACAAGATTATCTGCTATAGCCTCCCCAGAAAAAGAAGTGGTTACCAAAAGGCAAAGAATAAATAAGCAGCAGGAAACAGTTAAGTCCAATGCAAAACAGAAGCCGGATCCAAGTTTCCATATGGACGAACTCAGAGGCTCTGCTGCCACTCCAACTAGCAGTGCAAGACTTCTCCAAACAGTTATCCAGTTTTGGCAGTAAAATAAACCAGATAGTGGACCATATAGACAACATTGAGAAAAAAAACAAAGCAAACGAACATCAGCTAGCACTACTAAAGGAAGAATTAAACACCAAAGACTCTACCTTGTTAGAGATTCAGCAAAAACTCACTGATTTAGAATCAAGAGGTAGGCGCAATAACATAATAATTAGAAGTGTACCTGAGTCTTATGCAAATATTTGAGCACATTCTCCAGGCTGACACAAATACAGGTGGCATTATCATTGAGAGAGCCCATTCGGCGCTGCACAGAAAACAACCAACTTTCCAAGACAGATATATGTCAAACTATTAAATTTTAAGACGTACAAAGGCTGCTGTCGGAAGCCAAAAAGCTCTCACCATACTGCACTGAGAGCAAAGTTAAATTTAAAATTGATACTCCAACACTTTAATTTTCCACAATAAAGAAGTGAAATATCTGTTGACTCACGCAAAGATGCAAAAGCTGCTTTTCTAAAATGTTTTGGTAAAGCACCAGAGTAGTGATCAGCTCAAAAAACAAGATGGTTAAAACTTCCTTTTCATAAGGTTAATTCACAAACTGAATTAGCCATTGTTATAACTTGAGAAAGACTATATGCTTCTCTTTAAAAATCATAAATCTATATTTGAAGACAACCAACCAGAAGTGTCTGTAAAACAGGAAGTGAGCCCTCCGGAATGTCCAAAATTGATTCTGTTGGGGAGTAGGCGAATTTGGGATGTACCAACTTCCGGCCTAATAATCAGAATTTCCTCTCCTCATACAAGTTATCAGATTGTGGACACAGAATACCACACGCATCAGTGTACTAGAAGGTCCTATATGTTGTATAGTCGAAAGTTTGTTTAAGATTAAAATAAATCCAGATTTTACATCAGCTGAAGAAGAAGAGGGTGCATGCTATATTCAGTAACATACACACAGAAGTTTTCGATGAGATATAACCCAAAGTAAAAGGTATTCCAGTCTAGATATAACCTCCTTTGAGATGTAACATACTGGTCCTATGTAGCAGCAGTCTACACTCTGTGTCTGAATGAGGTGTACAATGAACGATGAGTTTTATTTTCTAGTGAAGCAACTGCTAGATGGTGACTTTAACACAGTACACACTAAGAAAATGGTGATGTGTATTTCTGTAATGCTAATGTCATGGTCTAAGGCATCTTTTATCTGCTAAAGCTATAAAACATATCCTTTGGACTGTATTGGCTGTAATGTTAATGTTATACTAACTTGTTTTTCAGGATTTTTCTTGGCTAAAAGAGGCTTTACTTATTTATACCTTCTTTTCTTTTTAATTTGTAAAGCCTATTGTATGCAACAGCAGTAAATCTGTAATCATCACAAAGGGAATTTAGACACTATAGGCGATAATCTTTTGTTTTCTTTTTTTACTATAAAAATATTGTTATGTTTAAAACTTGCATTCAGGGGTGTAGTGGATTTATTGATAGGGTAAAGGGATGAGTATTCTAGGAATTAGTCTTATAATGTATATATGTTTTATGCATAGTAATTCATTAGCTTATGAATGTAGATTGTTAATAACAAGGCATCTATTTTTACTAATGATTCAAAATGTGATAACTTTCCTCCTGGTAATCACGTTATGTCAAGCTCTTTCAGTACATGGGTATAGGTGGGTAGGCACAGGGGGAGTATTGAAAGAGCAAGGTGCTACTGCTTCCACATTATATTTCTTGTTCATCCCCCACTTAAGAAGAATGTATAGAATCTTTTTGCAAAATATACACTGTAACATAACATCACAAATAATTATTCAAAACACTAAGCCCTAATAATGTGGATCATAGATTCATGGAATGTGAGGGTCTTCAGAATAAAAAAAATAAGAAAAACCTGCTGATGCATCTCATCTTCAAATCAAAAGCTAACATATGTTTTATACAAGAGAGACATATGTTTAGGGATGAATGGAATGAAACTGCAAACAAGAAATGGATAAAAGATATAATCGCAGCTGGAGACCGCTCCAACTCTAAGGACGTAGCCTCTATAATTAAAAATGCATTTCAACAACCAATTATAGAACATAATTCCGATACAAAGGGTAGTTATTTTATAGCCCCCAATCCATCAAAAGGGAAGCCAGTGCTATTTCTTAATGTGTCCAGTCCATACATGAGACAACAAGACTTTATTTTGGAAATGTACAACATACTAGTCAAGTTCCCCAAACATGGGTGCGTAATAGGTGGGGATTGGAATGCAGTCATTGACTCCGCTATTGATCGCACTAGTAACCCTCCCTCACAGAATATACAAGCATCAATAGCCCTTCATGAACTCATGACTGATCTAAGCCTGTTAGACCCTATCTCATTTAGTGAAGGACAGGAGAAAAAGAATATTTATACATATTCGAAATGCCATAACACATGGTCGAGGTTAGACTTCTTCCTCATTTCGGAATCTTTAATAGAATGGGAAATAAATACTCCCCAGAACTTAGATATTTAACAGACCACACAAAATCACACTGAAAATACACCCAGTAAGTAGTAAACAGATGAAAAGTAAAAAGGGCTGGTACTGGTCGTTAAATAACTTATATAAACCAGAACTGGTACAGGAGACACTGGACATCCTACTAGAACAAGAAAAGAACTTTGACAGAACAAGTATTCCATATGATGTACAATGGGCTGCATGTAAGGCAAAGCTGAAAGGAGTACTTCTTCAAAAGGCGGAATATTTTAAAAGAATAGCTAAAGAAAAAGAACACAAGGTCTTGACGGAATTGAAAGAGCTTGAAAATAAGCACCAACTCATGCCTAGCGCTGACACTGAGAAGGCAATAAATATTATACAAAGACATGCACAAAGACAACTGTTTGATCTCCACTAACATAACTACTCCCTGTATGAGATCAAATGTCTGGCTAAATACTCCAAATGAGCACAAGTCCCCTCTAAAGCTCTGGCTAGGATAATTGCAAATAGACAGGAGACAGTTAGAATCTTGCTTATTCATTACCAAAACAAGATCTACAAATCAGACGATCAAATAATATAATTATTTCACAATATTTATTCAGAGCTCTATGGTCTAGAAATCTCCACAACCTCCAAGTGAGGAAATGGATAACTTCTTTAAGAACATTGAGCTCCCCAAACTGAAAGAAGAACATGCAGAATTTATCAAATCCCCTCTCAAACAGCAAGAAATTTTTACTGCCATAGGGAAACTAAAGTCTGGTATGTCACCAGGACTAGATGGGTATACACCAAAATTTTATAAAACATTTAATCAAAAACGGTCTTCCATCCTTCTGAAAATTTATAACCATATTTAATTAAATGGTTTAGCTGACTACTACCTAAATAATTTTAAAACAATACTCATTCCGAAAAGTAATCTTGATAGATCTGACCCACATAATTATAGGCCAATATCTCTAATTAACAGTGATGACATGAAATTTGCTGAGGAATTGTTTGTGCTGATAGGGATGTTCAAAGACGGGCTTATCCCATCAAGCTCCTATTGTCAATAGGGAATGAGGTAATCAAAAATCGCACTTCTAGGTTTGCTCCTATTTTAAAAGGAGGGCAGAGCAAGGGAAATACAAATCAAGAAGATGGTCTTAAAAATGATTTTATGATTATGCAATTTAACCAAGATGCTCCACAATTAAAGCTGAGTATGAAGAAAATTTGGGGGAGGTTTATTAGATGAGGATCTTAAGAACAAACTATGTCTTAAGCCCAGAATTGTTTATAGTAGAGGTACAAACAGTAAAGAAATTTTGGAGAGGGACACAGACAAGATCAAGAACAATTTTACATCTAATATGAACATAGGTGGTTGTTGCTCAAGCTATAGATTTCTCAATGATGGACCATATGTCCAGATCGCTTCATATGATAGGAATCTGTAGTGTCCTGGTCATTGCAACTGCAACACTAAATGTGTTGTTTACATTGCTACCTGCATTTCATGTCCTGCATTTTACATAGACAAGACTGCTAGGAAGTTGCATGACAGGATTATGGGGCTTTGTGCCGAAACCGGTTTGAATTTATTGTTGATTTGGACATTCTTATGTCCATTCCTTGATTTACTAATAAAGCGTTGGAACTATTTTGCTGGCCGTTTGTGTTCTTCAGGATTATGGGACATAACAGGGATATTAGGAATGCAAAAATGACTAGTGCCCTGTATGCACACAGTATGGAATGTGTCAACTTACATTTTATATGTTTTATTATTGACAAAGTGACAGCAAATATTAGAGGAGGAGATCCTGATCTGGGCCTGCAGATTAAGGAAACAATGGCAGTTGAGACTTATTTCCAGAGCTAGACCTGGCATTAATGACACCATTTCTGTTACCAGCATTTTGAAGAAAAAAGCAAAATACATTTAAAATGGGATTACAAGTCTTGTAAAGAAGTGTAATGTCCTAGTTTAATAGTTTCCATCTAACAGTGTGTTTCAGCAAAAAAAAAAAAAAAAAATATATATATATATATATATATATATATATATATATATATATTTGTAAATGTTTAGGCACACAATGTAATTAATCAAACACAATACAAGAAGGAAATCCTAAAAACTATTCAAGTACGCTGATATATACAGATCCACCAGAAGTCACTTTTTTAAAAAAATGCCGTAATTTATTCCAATGTTACATACAAAACTTAGTTGAACGCTTTCATCCACACATCCGTGGACTTAATCAGAATTCACTTTGGAATAAATTACGGCATTTTTTAAAAAAAAGTGACTTCTGGTGGATCTGTATATATCAGCATACTTGAATAGTTTGTAGGATTTCATTGTTGGTGCACACTGGTTACTGGAGTTTTTTCACAATACAAGAAGGCATTAATTAATTTTATATGTAGACATGTTTATAAAGCTACATTTATTGTAGTAATGTATTTATTGTTGTAAATGACTCAGCTTATTTATTTATATATTCATTTAGTGTTTTAAAAAAATATATATTTTTATATTGTTAATGAGCATGTAAAACTACAGGAGATGATGTCATCTTGCATTTCCTATATATGTGAGTGTTGGGAAGTACCTGTGTGACTCTGATGCCTGGATAACAGCAGGTGAAAGCACTTAGTCTGAGGCGCTTTTTACCTTATTCCATTTTATTTTATTTTATATTACTACAATTCATTAAAGGACTGCTTCACTGTGGAACACATTGATTTGTTTTCGTTGTGTTTCTATTGTGATTACCACATCAGATTATGATGTGTGGTTGCATTTCCTACATCTGACAGTTGTCACTAGTGTTAGACTCCCCTTCCCCACACCTAAGGATAGACAAAAGTGCCCTAGGCACTTCTAACTCACAGTTATCCTAAATGCTGCAAGAGATTTGATCTTTATCAAACTATATTCTTCTCAAGCTATGCAACTTCACTGCATTTAAAAAAGGGATTTGGAAGGCACAGATCCAAGCGGTGTGTGCATGCTTGTGTGTGTGTATATGTGAGACTGTGTGACACAGTACCCTCCAGTATAAATGCACTTTTTAATGTAGCTCTGCTACTGTCAATGGTGAGCATTGTTGACGTAACATTCCCAAGGATGGCTTGTGTGATATTTTGCAGTGGGATTATTAGCTATACATCCTTGACAATGTATAGTGTCAGAGTTGTATGGACTTCTGAACCTTTTGTCCAGTGAGACCTTATAAGAGCTTTTAATTGTTGCTGCATAAGCCATTAGTAAGTTTGCAACTGCAAAGTAAGCACATAAAGAGCCATTTCAGTATAAAGCTTGGGTTTAATTCTTAAGATAAATTTATTATGATTAGTCTATTAACTGTAATATGTGTGTGTGTGTATGTGTGTGTGTGTATATATATATATATATATATATATATATATATATATATGTAAAATATATATTTGGGTTACTTTCAGAACATCGACAGACCATTTCATTGAAACCCATTTCACTGACAATTACTACTTGCAGGAATTTAAGGCAAATAACAGGGATTTGTCCCCCTCCCCAATGTAGTACGACCCTGGAGTTAGTATATATAGTTGTGGGGAGTGTGGGGGGGGGGGGAATCCCCCACCTATTTTGGTTTAAAAGAAGAAAATAACATAAAAAGTACATAATTTACACAAAAATAGGTGGGGGGCTTTGCCCCCCACACCCCCTAACTATATATACTAACTCCAGGGTTGCACTACATTGGGGAGGTGGACAGATCTCTGTTGTTTGCCTTAAATTCCTGCATTTACTAGTTGTCAGTGAAATGGTCTGTCAGTAAAATGGGTTTCAATGAAATGGTCTGTCGATGTTCTGAAGGTAACCCATATATTTATATATAAAATGTATAACACATTACAAAACATTTATATAAAACAACACCAGATGTAGACAATCACAAATAAGCTGACATGTGAATCTTGAAGTCTGTAATACCAATATAATTTTGTTTTCCTCATGCTGCAGAATAAATAGACACTAAACAATATGTAGAACAGCCATTTATGTTCTCAACAATTTGGAAAGAACCCATTTACATATTTTAAAGTCAGTAAATCATTGTTATCTCTTTAAAATTTCTAATATTATATCAAGCTCACCACTTACCTTCAGCGTTGTAATGACATTGACAAAAAGTGCCCTTTAAATTGATAGCAGGACGTGCCAACATTAGAGAAAATGAAATAAAAATGATAGAAGTATGGCTGAGAGAAAAGAAAAATACTTTTGTGCCATGTCCCAGAAACATAAGGGTCATGGTTTGTCTTTTACCTTCAGAAAGTCTCATGGGGGATTGAAAATGAGATTTTTGTCACCGTGCCTTGCCTTAATACACAGACTGCTACTTCTGTTACTTTATACTGCCATTAGATGGATTTTAGTGCATTCTTAATGTTCATCCTTGTAAACACACCTGTTTCCAATTGGATTAATAGGTTTTAGAGGTAATTAAAGTACTTGAACTAACTGGAACATTGTGAGCATGGTAATGCATTTCTAATGATGTTTGTTCTTGCATTCTGCAATAATTTTAACCCTTTATAATATTGGTAATAAATTCTGGATTTAGTAATCCACAAGCTATGCACATAGAAAGTCAGAAATTATCTTAGCATCTGTTTTGAAGAGCATGTAACTTTAGCAATAATTCAAATAAATGTGCATGGCAGGGCTTGTGGATATGCTTGTAATTCAGAGCCAAAAAGCGGTTTGTAGAATAGTGCACAGAATAGTCAGCATTTGTAAAATTCTACAAAACACATATTGGCAACAACATTTATTAGAAATCTGACAAATTCAGCAAATCAAAATTAAAAATATATTACCTGAATTTAAAACATCCTGCACATACTTTCACTTAAATGAGCATACGTGGGGACTATAATCCCTTACACTATATGTCCTTCTGAGAAGTATGACAACCACTGAAACACATAGTATATCCACTCGATGCCAGGCATTTTCCTCACCAGAAAGGATGTCCTCTGAGCCAGAACTTGTCTTTCTGCAGGAAATAAACATGATATTGAAGCACTGTATTTAACATCAGGAAATTTACTCCTGATGAGGGGTTCATGCCACCTCTCTAGCTTGAGCAATTGCAGAACCTATGTTGATCCAATAAAGATTTCTTGTTGAAGTTTCAGTAAGTAGTTTATTCACTTATGTAGATAGATGGATGAATGTTCTTTTTTCTAAAGGCATGACTGGAAAGAGTGAAATGCTCTTGTACCATTAAGGCTCACGTCATATAATAAAATCTAACCCCATTCCTGCTTTTCTCACACTTCACTACTTAGAGCAAAATTCAGCAATGTATCTTTGTTATATATAGTGTGTGAAATTTTAGTACCTACTTGTCATGCTGAGAAATTGTCAGTTTTATTGTTAACTGTATTGTTGCCTTTTCTCTACATTTCAGTGTATGCATAGTTTTCCCTCTAATGTGTGTGTGTGTGTGTGTGTGTGTATATGTATATATATATATATATATATATATATATATATATATATATATAGGTTCATAGGTAGGTACTAGGCTATCTGCCCGAGGGCATTTATAAGTCTAGCCAGAGTGTGTCAGCTTTCACTGCCCCATTGATTAATTAACTGAACCTATGTCAAGAAGAGCCAATGAAGTGATCCCAGGGGTATATTTTCTGTTACCCATCCACTCGTCAAGGTTTCTCTTGAAGAGTGTTAGTGAGGGAATCTGCCTAATGTAGTTAGGAATTTTGTTCCAAAGCATGGGGATTCTCTGTGTCAGGAATCTATCCCTCCAGCATGTTCTATTTATTGTTGTGGCGAGGTTTAGCTCACTAGAGCGAGTGGCTCGCAGTGACTTGGTATTCTTTAGGTGGAGCATGTCCATCAATTCTGAGTTGGACATGGCTTTGTAAGTCAGGCAGAGATCACCTCTGACTAAGCGTTATGCCACTGATTACAGCTGGATTTCCAGACGGGCTGCATAGGACATATGTTTGAAAGCAGTAATCTTCTTGGTGAGGTACTTTTGTCGTCTTTCCAGCTGTTGGAAGTGTCTTGTGAGGTACATCCCAAACGGGGCATTGTATTCTATAATGGATCTGATGAGTGACGAGTAGAGGGGCAATATAACCTCTTTATTTCTAGATGTGAACCCTATAGTAATTAGATGGGCTACATAGAAGGATTTCCTAACTACTTTGGCAATAAGATTGTCAAAAGAGAGATTACTATCTACCTGGGTTCCCAGATCTCTTATTACCTCTTCTGCATTAAGGCGGCTGCCACCTATGTGGTAATTCATGGGTGTTTTGTTTTTTCAAAATGGGATGACTATGCATTTTTTGGCATTTAGCTTGAGACCATGACTTTGACACCAGGTGTTCATCTCAGTAAGGCCCTTTTGGAGAATGTCTGTGTCAGCCAGTGAGTCAGTTATGACTCCCAGTTTGCAGTCATCGGCAAACTTGGTTAGCCATAGTCCTCTTGTGTTTGCCTGTACTTCTGAGAAGTATATGCTAAACAGTAGGGGTCCCAGGACCAAGACTTGTTGGACACCACTTGTGACTGGTATAGAGTCGGACCTGGAGCCTGCTATTCTTACCGTGTGAGTTCTGTCTGTAAGCCAGTTGGCAACCCATCTTGTGACGCAGGGGTTTATGTTCAGGCTGGTGAGTTTTTCTATAATTCCCGAGTGGGGAATGGTGTCAAAAGCCTTGGAGAGGTCAAGATAGGCTGTGTGAACTACCTTCCCCTCATCTATGGCCTTGGTGACTGTCTCGAAGAAGTCAACCAGGTTTAGTAGGCATGATCTGCCCTTAACAAAGCCAAACTGGGTCAGGTCAAGTGTTTGGAGGTTCCCAATGTCTTTGATAATGAGTTCCATGATGATGCGCTCCATAGCATTTCAGACCAGTCTAGTCAGGCTTATGGGGTGATAATTACCAGGCTCAGTTGTGGCCCCTCCTTTGTCGATCAGAATAACCGTTGCTGTGCGCCATTCTGTGGGCACATAGCCTGTGGAGAGGCTGAGGTTGAACAGTACGTTTAGGTGGGGGGTTAGTTCATTCTGTAGTTCTTGCAAGACGCAGCCTGGGACACTATCTGGCCACATTAACATAGTGCTTTTGGCTTTTGAAAGGGCTGTTTTCACCTGTGTGTCTGTGATTTCTGGGACACTACACTTTTCCGGTATTGTTGTGGGCCCTTTTGGGGGTGAGGGGGGTGAAGTTTGCACTGAATCTATTTGCCAGGATGTTGGCAATATCAGTGGGTTCAGTATATTTTTGTGCTATTTTACACTAGCTCAGAGCATATCTGCGAGTTGC